>NC_142353.1:8940000-9092222 GCF_059441175.1 Urocampus carinirostris | reverse complement strand
TTCTTGTTGATACTGAATAGGGATTTTAATTGGATAATAGTTGTACACGCAGAGGATCATGCTAGATTCCAATATGGAAAAGCACCTGCATTCATGAATGCTACTAGGATAGCTCTTTAGCCTTAGATGTCAGAGGATTTTGTAGAAATGTGAGAGGCAGATGCTTGCACAAATTTGTGCTAGTTGGGGGAGGGTCCTTTGGTTCTCCGATGTATTACACACTTACTCTCAATAGTGGTAGGGGAGAGTATAATAAAACCCCTTGAGAAAAAAGTGCTGAAAGGGAAAAAAAGGACCAACCAAATGACAAAAACAACAAGACCTGATTACTCTCAACGCCTTATTAACATATCTTTTCACCAGCAGAGGATGCCACTGGTTCCAATTTGGTTAGACACAGCTGCTGGGGTTTTCATTATGATTTTATGATTCAATCAATTATGACTAAAAACTATAGCTTAATTAACTCCATACACCAGTGGTGGCTTTTCCAGAAGCCATTCAGGAATAGAGAAAAAACAAAATGGCTGCTGTCAATCATCATGCTTAAGATAAACCCATGGTGACGTTTGGGAGATTAATTAATTTTATTGATTCCTTTTGGTCTCTTACGGGATTAAGAATACGTGTTTATTATTATTATTATATATATTGTTTAATTATATTAAGACGTTTGTTTGTTTGTTTGTGCATTTGGGTTGGCATTTTTTCCTTTTTTCTTTTCTTTGTTTTTAGGTATGTGCTTGTCTCGCTGTCGGTCACCCCTCTCGAAGGATATTCAGATTCAGATATACTTTATTGTCATTCTTATACACGTGTATACAGAACGAAATGTCGATACATCTGACCGGCACAGTTTTCTTGAATGTACAGATATAAATAAATGTTGTACTGAGTTAGAGTATAGAAGTACTAATAATATGCTAAATAATTATAGTTATGTATTGTATTATACAGTAGTGCAAAGAGTGCAAGAGGAGCAGCTAACCAGATGTGCAAAATGGGCAGTCAGGTAAACAAGTCACTATACAATAACAATAACACTGGAGTACGATAGTGCAGAGGAGAACAAATGTGCAAAGGAGTGGCTAGGTATAAGAGAACTGCCAGTAGTGCAAAAAAACACCCAACAAACAAACAGATGTACAGATTAGCAGCTGTGTAGGCTTACTGTGTGTGTGATTGGCCATTTAACAGTCTAATGGACATGGGGACAAAGCTGTTGCAGAACCTGGTGGTCCTGCACCGCACACTGCAGTCCCTCTTCCCAGAGGCTAGATGAGTAAACAGTCCATGATGGGGGTGAGAGGGGTCCCTAATGATGTTCTTGGCTCGGGATAGGCAGCGCTTCTGGCCAATGTCCTGAATGGAGGGGAGAGAAGTCCCGATGATTTTCTCTGCAGTCCTCATCACCCTCCCCACGCTACCCCAGTCGGAGGCACTGCAGCCTCCACACCACACAGAGATACAGCTGGTCAGGATGCTCTCTATGGTGCCCCTGTAGAATGTGATAAGAGTGGGTGGAGGCAGGTGGGCTCTCCTCATCCTCCGCAGGAAGTACAGGCGCTGCTGTGCCCTCTTCACTAATGATGCAGTGTTCACGGACCAGGTGAGTTTGTCTGTGATGTGCACCCCTACGAACTTGGTGCTGCTGACAACCTCCACAGCCTTGTTGTTGATGAGAAGTGGGGCATGGTTAGACTGTTTTTTCCTGAAGTCGATAATGATCTCTTTAGTTTTGTCAACATTCAGGACCAGGCTGTTAACTATGCACCAGTCCACCAACTGCTCCACCTCCTCTCTGTAGGCCAGGCCGTTGTCGTCCCTGATGAAGCCCACCACTGTTGTGTCGTCCGCAAACTTCACGATGTGGTTTGTAGCTGACCTCGGGACGCAGTCGTGTGTCATCAGGGTGAACAGCAGGGGGCTCAGGACACAGCCTTGGGGGGAGCCCGTGCTGAGGGTGATGACATCGGAGATGTTCTGACCTAGCCGCACTTACTGTGGTCTTTCAGTGAGGAAGTCCAGCAGCCAGTTCCGCTTTGGGGTGTTGAAGCCCTGGAGTCTCAGTTTGTCTACCAGGTGTTGTGGGATGATGGTGTTGAATGCTGAACTGAAGTCCAGGAACAGTATCCGCACATGGGTGTTCTTCTCCTCTAGGTGTGTCAGGCTCAGGTGAAGAGCAGAGGAGATGGCATCCCCGGTGGAGCGGTTTGTCCGGTAGGCAAACTGAAAGGGGTCGAGTGAGGAGGGGAGACTGGAGGTGATGTGCTCTTTAACCAGTCCCTCAAAGCACTTTATTATGATGGGAGTCAGTGCAACGGGCCGGTAGTCGTTCAATGATGGGATCTGGGGATTCTTTGGCACTGGAATGATGGTGGCAATCTTTAAACATGATGGTACCGTGGCTTGGTCTAGCGAGGTGTTGCAGTCCTGTAGTGCCTCCATTGCCCCCTCAGTCCACACCCTCGCCTGCTTCACTGTAGGTTTTTCTCTGGTCAGCAGGGGCTTGTATGCAGGAATTAGCATAACAGAAAGCTGATCTGATGAGCCAAGGTGGGGGCGGGGGGCTGCTCTGTATGTTCCTCTGATATTTGTGTAGGCCAAGTCCAATGTGTTCCTACCTCTTGTAGCAAAGTCGACATGTTGGTGGAAATGCGGGAGAACTGTTTTCATGTTGGCCTGGTTAAAGTCCCCAGCAGCAATAAAAATGCATTCGGTGTAGGCATGCTGCAGTTCACCCATTGCCTCCATTGTATTAGCGCTGGGGGGCACGTACACGGCAGTAATGATAGAAGCGCTAAACTCCCTGGGGAGGTAGAAGGGTCTGAAAATCACCGTCAAAAGTTCAATGTCCCGCAAGCAGTGATTCGAGATTATCCTAGCATTTCCACACAGTTGTTGTTGGTATAAATGCATAGTCCGCCACCCCTGTTCTTACCGGTGAGTTCACCGCTCCTATCAGCGCGGAATGCAGTTAGCCCCACAATGCTAACACCGTCAGCCGGGATAGATGAGTTTAACCATGTCTCCGTCAGAATTATTGCGCAGCAGTTCGTCATCTCGTGGTTCGATGTTAGTTCCAGTTGTAGATGGTCCAGTTTATTGTCCAGAGAGTGAACGTTGGAGAGGAAAATGGATGGGAGAGGCGTTTTGAAGGGTTTAGCCTTTAGCCTTGCGGTTAGCCCGGCCCGACAACCCCGCTACCTCCTCGGTCACACCGCCTTCTCTTGCCACACTGCTTCGCTGCTTCGTAGGCCGCTGGGTCTTGTTGACGTAGCACTCCGAGGCTAAGTAAACACTCCAGAGTGGTCGTAGCAACAAGCACTTGATTTCAGGATGATCGCATATCCAGAAAAAACCTGCGATCATATATGAATCTGCAGTTTGAGTTGACTATGTTCGCCGTCAAAAACTGAGTCGAAGACTGGGTTTTATGACCAAAATGTAAAAAACTGTGGCGAGCCGATGTAGCCGCAGCCGAACAGGGCGCCGCATTCTTGGGTAAATAGAAATCTATTACATTTAGGGCCTAATATGCAGCTGTTTTTGGACTAGGTTTTACATTTGCCTTTTTGGAAACTTTAAATAAATTAGGTGCTAATTTACAGATTTAGCAAGTATTTTGAACCGTAAATGTCCCAAGACTGTAGCTAATAGAGTCAATAATTACCTACTTGAGGACGATAGCATGTTGTTTTTGCTAAATTTGGCACACAAATTAGTCAACAAGCCATGACTTAGTATGAGTTGTGGGAAACGGGGGCAAATCCCTTTTAAAAAATAGAAAACCGAAAAGAGATTTGTGAAAATTAAATTAAGATTGCAATATTATCATCTCTAAATTAAATTTTCTTCAGTTTGGTTTTTAAAAATCGAATTAAGGCACAGACGCCAGACTAATATGTTTTCACGATCCACGAGGCAGACTATAGGAAAACATTAATCTCTAACTAAAACTGCTGTCAGGTTTAGAAAGAATACTGCCAAGTCAAGTGCTGAAAAGAGAAAAAACCCAGTACAAAATACATATTTGGTAGACTGGAATTCCATTGTCATTAAATAACCAAAATGTTTTAACCTAACAGGCCAAAACCACCTAATGAAGTTATTCATTGTCAGAGACATATAAATGACTTTTGAATCACTCATTTCACCAAGCGATTTTTCCACCTTGCTGAAAAACCCCATTCATGCTCAAATGCTTTCAATCCCAAATGTTAGCAATTAAAAGCCTGAAATATATATTATTTTTTCCATAATATTGCCATGTTTTTATAGAGAATCCATACACAAAATGCATTGCTACAAATAAAATTACCAATACAATTTGATTTTAAAGAAACAAATACTAATAAAATACAAAAAAACTACAGCTGTTGATGAACTTGGGAAACACACACAGGGAGGAACACATTTACCGTATTTTCTGCACGATGAACTGCCCCAGATTATGAGGCGCAACCCCCAAATTAGTCTTTTGTCATATATTTTCTGTACATGGGGCGCATCGGACTTCAAAGCACATGAAATTAAGACTACTGTAAGAGCTTCTGTGTGTATCACCTTCATCCATTGAATTATATTTACTGCCGTCTCAATCTGCAAAATATAGGATATAATGGGAATTGAACCAGTGTAATGTCAATTAGAGTGCAGACATATGACCACTAGACCACTACGCATCATCATTGCACTATTTTTACAGTCCCAAAACACTGATTTGCATAGTGTATTGTAGTAGGTTAAACAGTTTCTCCACGTCTTCACCTAAGCGGTTTTATATGTATGCGTATGAAAGAGAACAAAATGCACTATGCAAACATGAAAAGTTAAAAGACTATTTAACCTGCACTACAAAAAACTTAAATCAACAGGTCATTGACGCTCCGGTAAATAAGTGGAGAGACTGTTTAAGCTATCAGAATGTAGTGTGCAAACCAGTGTTGGAAGTAAAAATAGTGTAATAATGAGATAAAGTCCAAAGCCTTGTTGTACCTCATTTGTACCACAGGTGGTCTAGTGGTAAGGTGTTGGTACTCTCACTGCAGCTACTTGACTTCGACTCCTGTTGCATGGATTTGTTTTCAATTTAGTTTAGTGATGTATATCGTTAAGATCAATCATTGGCCAAACATGGTATTACCTTAAAACATTATATGGTAATGCATAGCAATAATTACTTCATGCTCTTCAGATTGTGTCCGCCGTATTCTGCGGTATATAAAGCACACCAGGTATAAGGCACATTTTCACATTTCTGGACAAAATGGCTTCTTTTCGGTGCACCTTATAGTCTGGAAAATACGGTAACTTTAAGCCTGGTTAGTAGAAACAGCCAGTTACGAAAGAGGCCCCTAAAACGAGTTAGACATTAACACCAGTCAGATGGTTTCCATTTTAGCTCATAATAATGTTACTTAAATCCAATAGTCGTATGCAGAAGACCCTTGCCCTTCAAACTAATAGCTTCCACATCAGGGGTTACAGCTTTCACCCTGAATATCTTAGCCTACAAAGAATCTTAAAGAGAAAATGTTAGCTCAGCAAATTCCCTCAAATTTTTACTTTTTGTCCTGACTTTTAAATCTTGAATTCATTTTGATGGTGATGTCTGCTAATCTTTAGAGTTTTTGCACATGCAGTGTGGATTAGTCACTTGAGTTGGGCAGCTCGTCCATGACGCCAGAAAAGCTTCTTTTCATCAAATTCATCTGGCCACAAGCCTGCTGTGACTTCTGACCTGGTTCTCTCCTGGGAGATCACAAACGCTCCACCGATTTCCCAAAGTGCAGCCCCCCTGCCCCTAACATATTCCAGGCCAGGAAAGATTTGTGTATCCTCCACACAAATTAGAACAGTACATCTCCTGAGATTCTTACTATCATCCAAGCCATTTTGTCCTCCTATTTTATTTCAATGGGTTTGCACTCTTAGCATCAAGTAAAGTTCAATAACCAAAAAGATGGTGGTCCAAACAGCCCCATTTACACATGATTCTGTTTTAAAATGTCCAATGATTGCAATCCAATTCAATTACTTGTTTTACCCTCCTCAAAGACAATTTACCGCAATGCGCTCTCTCTCTCAATTAAAACTTTCTACATTGCAAATTTACAGATTAAATTACGAATTACAAATTAAATAACACAGAAATACCCAAATTTAGAGCACACTGCATCATGTTAGACCCGAGACAGAAAAAGGGGAATAATACAGAAAAAACAACACAAATAAAAAGAGAAAAATATTTGAACAAAAGAAATATTTCACTACAAATTGAGAACTTCACAGTTCAATTGTAAACATGAATATGTAAATCTAATCTAAATCTTAAATATTGAAACTTCATTTTAGATCTTAAATTGTTTGTGTATGTGTGTGTGTGCATGCATGTGTGTGAGTGCGCATGTTTGTGTGCGACTTATAAGCTCCGAAACTGATTTTCTAAAACTTTACACAGCAGTCCTTTAGGCCTCTGCGAGTGTCTTTCTCTTGGTCTAGGAACCCCTTAATAAATGATGATTACAACCAAAGCAATATCAAGATAATGAAAAAAATCGCGAATCTTTCACATCTGGCAGATGACAGCTATCACAAACATTATAAAAGCAGCAATAAAAACAAACTGACTTTCATAAGCGCCATTCCCTACAGTGAGGTCCTGGACACAGTAAAGCCAATGCTAAGGACCAAGGATTCACTGGCTGTGGCGACCCAGCAACTTGCTGCCCTTGTTGAGCCTCTCCATCTGTGATCTTTACCAATTGCGCTCCCCGGCCACCAGCTGCCAACAAGGAGCGTGCCTCTGCTAACGCTTGCAAGGCTAATCGGCCTGGAAGGCCCCTGTCAACCGCTCAAGTCATAGGGTCACATATGGAAATGACTAGACCGGTTCTAAATCACTAGGGGAACTTCATAAATCTCTCGGCTGTTTCGCTGAGCTAATGATTGGGGAGCACCGTTTCTCATCCTGTGTTGTGTCTGACACCGGTGACACCAATTTACTCCAGTCTCCTAGTCCCTCCCTATCAGGAAGTAGATACCCCTGATAGCTACAGTAAGAAAATTGCTGTCTAAACAACTCCAGGTTTTGGTCCCAAGGAAATTTCATTGGGAAATGTAGCTACTAAGTTCCAGAAAAGGTGGAGCACCACCGGATAGGGAGGTTCAACGGTGGATGTCAAAACAGACATGGAGCCCCTTCTTGCGTTGCGCTTGACTTGATCAACAACATAAACATACGGCTCGTCAGACTTCATGTACGTTAACTCAATTCCTCCCGAGAGTCTCGCCTGTTTTTTATGTCCTGAGAGAAGAATCCAGGATACAGATCGGGGAGACGATAAATTCGATACGTGCATCGAAAAGAACAAACATCCTTTTATATGGATGATTTGCAAGCCCATATGTATTTTCAATCCTGAATTTATTTAGTGAGGAGGTCTGCAGGACCTTTGAGGAAAGTACACGCCTTGGTTCTCCCTATCCACCGCTAACACTTGATTTATATTGTACGAATACAAATAGGAAACTCATGTTTGTCCCAGAGGATCCTTGCAATGGATCCTTAGAGATTTGGACAGAGTGCAGAACGTGAAATTGTAATATGGGATGAAAAAAAAAAAAAACAACAACCGTAACCACAGTGTGCGGCTAAACTAAATATAATCGAGGGGCTAGAATTTGTGAGCAACAGTAGAATTTACTGTGAGTGTTTTGGCAGTGACACATGAGAGTCCATAATCTTCTGGAGAAGAAGCACAATCGCAGAGGAAAAGGCCAAGGGAGGCTAAGAGTAATTGATGGTGTAAAGCTTAGGCACTTGTCCAAGCTGAAGGCACTTTGAGCTCCATGGTTGAATACTGAGCTCTGGCCCAGGATCACATACAACATGATCTGGGCTTAACACAGTCAATACATTCCATCCATTCTGGCATCATCTTGTCTGACATGTTGAAGGATGCGAGGAAGTCGGTTGCAGACAAAGGCCTCTCCCGGCTGACCCATTAGCAGAGGAGAGCAATGTCCAGAGCATTGGAGCATGTCCCCTGCTCCGGGGTCGGAGCTGTTTTATTAATGAGCCAATCGAATGAGTTCAAGCCTGAGCTGCTTGGGAGCACCTTGGGCGGCAAGCCTGCTGAGTGAATGTGGCTGGGAGTCATTCCTGCTGGGACCGCAGTCGGTGCTGTACTCCCCGGTGAGCCACAGTGGAGGCACATTTGACAAATGGACTCCTTTAGCAGGGCTGTGCCTAGGGATCTGGGCCCACGTGTTGGCTCATGGATGGTTTACCTGCTCACTTATTCATCTACCATGCCTCCGCTGCACACTGACAGCTACTGATAATGAGGCCCCGTACAGATGAATTGATGCGCCAGGCGCCAACAGACACACAAATGTGCAAGCACATCCACGGGGACTATGCCTGAATGTCCTATGTCATGAGATGCAGGCAGGCTGAGGATGGTATATGGAATTGTGCCACTGGAATCGCTACTGTAATGGATTAAAAAGCAAAAGGGCAATTGCTTTTCCACTACCAACGCTGATGCAAAGACTAACTATTTTGGGATTATGTGGCTGAATTTAGTCAACATATACGAACAATAGAGCGTAGAAGAAAGCAAGAGGCACAGTGCAAAAAACATCACTGGCATATTTTTTAAACTCATAATTTCTCTATTTCTAATTACATTTTAAACTTGTTTTTCCGGTAAAATTAGAAACTAATTCTTTTAAAGTATCATTTCACTTCATTTTAAACTTCCTTTTTTGGATAATGATATAACAAATGATATAAAAAACTTTACAAC
Source organism: Urocampus carinirostris (assembly GCF_059441175.1). Lineage (NCBI taxonomy): Eukaryota > Metazoa > Chordata > Actinopteri > Syngnathiformes > Syngnathidae > Urocampus > Urocampus carinirostris. The sequence continues at coordinate 9,083,406 of NC_142353.1, read as the reverse complement.
AAAAAATACAACAAAAAAACCCCAACTGATATACAGTAGCAAGCATAGTTGATTTCGCCTGTATTTTACTAAATACATTCTTGAATGATTTTTATGATAAAATAAATAAAACGGGCAAATGATCTTTCAGTGGAACGAAATCATTTAACCGAAAGAAATGATTATTTGACATGTTTTATATTTTTTCCCAATATTTTGAAGAAGAGTTTTTGCACTTTAATAAATAAGATATTGCGTAATTTGTAGAAAATCTGTTCATATTGTATTTTCTAGTTTTTGGATAGTTTTCTCGAAAAATCTGAAGATATTGTTATTTGCTAAATTTATCTTCATTTATCAGATAGTATATCATATAGTACAGGGGTGGCAAACAAGTTTGACACGAAGAGCCGAAATTTTGAACTGTGAGAGTCCAAGAGCCACACCACGCACTATACATTTGAGAGTGTCTTTTTACCTGGCTTTTCAAGGTGCTCAAATTTTGCTTACATAGTTCAGTACCTTTGGGGAATTCCGTGTCAATATTAGCATGGGCTGTACTAAAATGACGCTGAAGTATTGAAATGGGATATTGTGGTACTGCATAATAAACAGAGTGATTTGCCATTCCGTTCAACAAGAAAGTAAGCATTCTTCCTGAAATGCCCTGTGTTCATCTTCATATTTCGGGTTCGCTTTGCATTTTGCCATTTTGACCATGAGGGTAACAGTCTGCACGCTCATGAAATGTTTACTTAATTTTCCGGCATTAGACGTTACCCATGCAGATGATCGGCAGTCAGTTATGTGTCCGGAGCAGCATAAAAACAACAAATCTGCCAAATTAATTTCAAAATATATATTTTTTATTTGTTATTAACTCTGATGGATTCAAGTGTGTTTTAAGAGGGGTAAAGAACTAAACATGAAACGAGGCAAAGAGCCACAGTATATAGAAAATATGACGAGGCAAAGAGCCGCATTCTTATGGAACGAGGCAAATAGCCACAGTATATAGAAAATATGACGAGGCAAAGAGCCGCATTCTTATTGGCCAAGAGCCGAATGTTCGCTACTCCTGATAGAGTAGATCAAGGGTCTAAATGGTGGTGACAGTGGGTACCTGGATGCCCCCTTAAGGACAGCTGAGGTGCCCTCTGTTCTGTATAGCTCACCTGTGATTTTTCTAGGATTTCTTTTTAGTGGTGGACTTAGTCAATTTAATCCTACTTTAAATAACAAACCTGGTAATAACATGGTAACAACATAGTGATAATAAGTGTTATTTTAGAAATTCATATATAACTGGTTGAAAAATGTTGAAAAGGGTCGGAGACTTTTGTAGTAGATTTTTTTAACTGGGGGGACCCTTATATAAAATACTTCTTGATAATTATTTTCTGAAACACTTGATGAAAATCGGAAAAACGGAACATTGTGTAATCTTTGATTACTAAATGAGTGCTATACAGCATACAAACATAGATACAAAGAATACAAACAGTGACCAAATTGCAACACTTCTTTCACAATTTCTTGACTGGACTTTCAAAAGGTTTCTGGTTTTTGGGTGTACCCGTGGCAGCAAGATGGCAGACTATCATATCTGCTCCCTCAAGGTGAGCCCTATGTTATATAAAATGAATACAATTTTCTTAACGTACGAGTATTTTAGAAAATATATGTTTACATGATAGTTAATGCATTTTTGCTTGTCATTCAAATTCATATAATATAAGCGAATTACACAATGTCCCTTTAAAACAAGAAAAAATACCCCTCGAATTAGCAACCTTTTCTGCCACCGGTATAGAATGTATTTTCTTTGTAGCGTACATTTCATTTATTTCCCATTGTATGTTGGGAAAATACGTCACTCTAGGAAAGAGGCAAACACCAAGCTAAGCGTCAAGCTTTGCAACAAATCTGTGAGTGTAAACAGCAGGCTGAGTGCATTTATGTTTTTTTTTTTCATGCAGGATTGTGACAAATTCCAGAGCGAGTGGCACCACTTTGGTGTCAACACCAAGCGGCTGTCTACGTGTGATGGAGCCAAGATTCACCGAGCATCGCCACCTCCCGAGGGACGAGCGGCGAACAAGATGTTGCCTGTCAAGCGGAGAACATTTGAAAATAAATAACATCAATGACGATTTCAGTTTACTTGTCTGGAACAAGTGCGCTTTGAGAAGTGATGCCATCACTCTGCTGGGACGCAATTGCTCTTCTTCAACCCTTCTTTTTTTCCGGAGGGGGCGCAGAGGTTCTCAGTTCTCTATTTCCGCTTGGAATTCGACATCAATGTGTCTAGGACTTAAAATATCCACACCTTCCTACTGTTTTTTCGAATATCTGTCCTAATAAACTGCTCAATGAGACTTGGGCATTAGTTACCATCGCAATTTTGATAAACCATTCCGTTTCATCCCCTCACTAAAACCAATACTTTATCTGTTTGGAAATTGATACTTTGGACAACATAGTTACATACTGTATTGACAGTGTAATACAGTTGTCCCTCTACTTACGGATTTAATTCGTTCTGGGAGTAGCTTCGTAACCTGAAAACTTCATAAGCAGAGACAAGTTTTGTATGTAAATACGCTAATCCTTTCCAAGCCCCCCAAAAGTACTGTATAAAAGCAGAACAATCTTTATATATCTTGATAATTAACCAATGAAGGTCGATTTAGATCATGACAATAATAATAATTTTCGAAATACTGTACGTTTTTCTCATTCGACAGTGACAATTTACAACAACAATGTTCTGTATTGGGTGGGAATATTACAGTGTGGCTTTTAGTGACCTCGTTTTTTTTTTCGTTGTAAGACCGACAAAAAAATCTAGCATTTTTCTGCCTTTTATTTTTCTAATAAAAGCTGCTCTGACAATTATTGTGCATCCCTGAATCTTACATACTTACAAATCCAAGAATCTTAACTGCTGACTTCAGCAGCAACAACAACTTTAACCCATAGAAATTAAAAAAAAAACAAAAAAAAAAAACAGCTTCTGAGTTTTTTTATTTCGTTTGGCAGGCAACTATCTCAGCGTGCATCCTGCATCTTATGCTGCAAGCAGCTGGGAGAGGATCCAGCCCGTCTGCGACCCTTGTGAGGATGAGCGAGTCCCAGAAAGAATTAATGTATGTGTTTCTGTTTTCTATTTGTCACGGGGAATATTATGGCTTAGTTTGACGAATTGTAAACGAGAGGAAATTGCAGTTCTGACCGACTCCCAGAAGGAAGTGCGCTTGAGTAATGAGGTTTCATTTTAGGTCTATTTCAGGCTAAGTCACCTTTTATGTTATTAGATTGAATTTCATAGACTTAATGCAGCAATGTCAAATGACAAAAATACTTCATCGCGAATAATGTCTTTGGTTTGACTTGAAACTAGTGATGGAAAGTCTGTCGCTTTTTACAGAACTGGCTTTTTTGGCTCGGCTCACCGAAAAGCTCTTTTAACTCCCAAAAGGTTTAGAGGTTTGTGTTTTTATGGATATGTTACAATAATAATGAATCATCCACCAAATCAATTGTCTTGAAAATTATTATATTATATTACAGTAACCTTTATTATTTTCAAAATACAGTGAACTTTACCTAGTTTAATTGTTTATACTACGCAAACAACAAAGATATGAGGCCACTTATATTGACGAGTGCCTTCAAAAGAGTATGAGTGAGTGATTGAGTGAGTGTGAGGAAGGGAAAAAGAGAGAGAAAGAGACAGGATGAGAGAGAGAGAGGGAGAGAAAGAGAAAAAAAAGAGAGAAAGACAACAAACAAGAGAAAGAGAAAGAAAGAGAAAAGGAGAGATAAGTGGCAGGGAGAAAAGAGAAGGAGATATAGAGAAGGAGGTACACACAGAGGTAGAGAGAGAGAGAGAGAAAGACAGAGAGAGAGGGAGAAAAGAAAGAAAGAGAGAAAAGGACAAAGAGAAAAAGATGACGATGAAAAAGACAAAAGACATTTTTAAGGGAACTGGCTCATTATTGATGGGGAGACAGCCCTCGCCGGTCATTTCAAAAAGCCGGGTCAAAGAGCCGTTTCATTCGCGACTAACCCATCACAACTTGCATCATCAATACCAAAAACATGAAAACAGGTACAATCAGCTAGATATAGGCATGTGTATTCAACTGTCCACGCATATTTTACCTCCATGCACACTGGAATGTAGACCAGCAGGGAAGGAAGCCTCAACTCATAAGTCTCAAAAACCTCTCAAAAAAGAGCACTTGCACCACAAAGAGTTTCATCTCTACTCTTAAGAAGAAACATCTGTTCTCTCCGACCACAATTCTACAGGCAATCCCAGGTCAAGAGTAGGCGATCAAATGTGTACTGAGTATATGCATCTGTGTGCCAGTGTTCCTGCCAGAGATTACATATAAAAATGTTCTCCTGGCAGGGACCAGTCTGCAAAAGCTCCCCAAAGAATGGAAGCAATATCTGAGGCATCATAAATTAAAACAAATTTTTCAGTGTTCATCTCTTAAAGACCACGATTGAACTCAAGTGTATGGAGTGGAAATGTGGGTATTTAAAGCAATATGGCTCATTGACAATGTCGGGAGTAACGCGTTATATAGTTCCTGGAACACAATTACTTTTCTCTGTAACGAGTACTACAGCGCATTAATGATCACGTTTTGTAACATAACTCTTGTTATAACATGGTTGCATACACAGATCCTTTTGAATGATCGATAATCACGACGTCTCCTTTAATTAGGCAATTGTGCTTTTACTCATTGCACACAACGCTGAATTCAACAGATGAACAAGGCTGGGATGTTTATATCTCATCTCATCTCATTAGCCGTACCGCTTATCATCATTAGGGTCGCAGGGGGCTGGAGCCCATCCCAGCCATCTCCAGGCAGTGGGCAGGGGACACCCTGAACTGGTTGCCAGCCAATCACAGGGCACATAGGGACAGACAACTCATTCGCTCATTCACACCTAGGGACAATTTGGACCGGCCAATTCACCTGAAATGCATGTTTTTGGAATGTGGGAGGAAACTGGAGTGCCCGGAGGAAACCCACGCAAGCACAGGGAGAACATACAAACTCTGCACAGGAAGTCTGGTGCTGGATTTGAACCCACGACAGGTTCCCATGACAAGAACTGTGCCGCACAAGCGCTAACCACTGCGCTGCCGTGCTGTCGGGATGTTTATATCTACCTACAAAATACAACTGAATAGTTACGGTTGGGCTGTCTCGAGCACAGGGTACACGTAATTTCTCCCTACTGATATTCATATTTTTTTCTTCCTACCGTTATATACTTACATCTAGGCCGTATTTACAATTCTAATATTTAATACTGTAAACAGAGGTCAGTTTATATGCGATCTCGTATTTAGTTGTGTGTCACCGGTAGCGAATAGTAGTAAGTGCTTGGGGTGGCGGCGTGGCTTACACTTTTTACAATTTTGGTATTTTTATTTTTACAATTATTTTTGCAATACACCATGCCTGGAGAAAGAAAATGTATGGATATTACCCAGATATTAAAAAATAAATTTTCAAGTGGTTTGAAGACAAAACACAAAATGGATATCGAGTGTCTTAAGTGTTAGTTTGCAAGCAAAGAAGACTGAGAATATAAAATATGAAAGTTGCAAGTGATGCAATGCTTATTGTATATTGTAATAGTAATTATTTCTGAACAAAATCTTTTTTCCGCAGTATCAATACTGTCACATGCAGCTGCCTGTCAATCCCGAGGTGCAGCTCATCTCTGAAAAGTGGGATGACGATTTACACCGAAAACAGCGACCAGATGTTCGAGGTGCTGTATCTGAGTCAGACCAGGAGGCTTCTCTCCTCTTGCTATTAGTAACCATGGACAATAGTACTATGTGTGGGTATGAGGGTCTGACACACCTTCCAGGGCCCTGCCCCAATCGGGGTTTGAACCGGACTCCAATCACCACACACCTGTGCTCAATAATCTGGACAGTTTAATCCCCACACGCTTGTCGGGTCTGTCATTTGGTTCCTAGCACCACAGCGCCAGGTTTTTTTGTGTTTTGTTTCTGGTTTCATATGTTACTTTGCTCCACGTATTTTCCGGTTTTGGCCTTTGTTTCGTATTTGAACTTGGTCAGGTTTGATTTTGTTTGGACACGACATTTGCTTTGCTCCTCCGCCTTACTTTTATTAATTAAATTCAATCCCTTGTTTTTAAACAGCTCCCCCAGATGGGTCCATCTACCACCAAAATTTAACAGGGGTAGCAAACCCCCTACCAAAAAACGACATACTGGAGAGGAATGAGTGTTGCCAGGCTGTACTTGTCCAAGAGTTAGTGCTCCCACAACCTTAGTGGTGAATGGATCCGTGAACCGTGAATTTCGGGGGTAACGTAATTACTTTTTAAATGAAGCAACAAGGAACTGTAACTTATTACTTTATTCAGTAAGTTGCCTTACACTGTCACACTGCTCACTGTGTGATGTGGGCAAAGGAGTGTGAACATATCTTTGGTTGTTGATTAGGTAGATCATTTCAGTTTGAAGGTGCTTCCTGATCTATCTCGGACCAATGTGGCAAGACCATGAAAAGTATGTCAGCGCGATCGCTCATGCCTAAGACCTTTAATCATCCCGTGACATCCTTTCCATTTTTATATTTCCAAAAAATCCAGTTCATTGGGAATCAACCTCGTGCTGTGAACTACAGTCACATGCTTCCAATGCCTTCATGTTTCCTTCTCGCTCAACAGAAGAGGTTCTGGTTTTGATTGGGCGCTCGTCTGCAGGACAATCAATGGCCGTTTAAAGGCCCCTAATCAGAACCAGAACCCAGGAAAGAATAAAATCTTCCCATAATGGCTTTGGCTACTGGCCGCAAAACTTGTCCCTTTTAGTTTGTTTTTACCATTTAGCTCGTGGGATTAGGTTTCATTAGAAGACCAACACAGGATCTTTGTGGGTCAGCTTGAGGCCACAGAGTTAATAGTCCAATATCAAATTAAACAAAAGCTTTAGGTTGGTTACTTGGTTGGTAACTCCCAATTTATAATGAGCACAGGAAAGCCTTCAAAAACCCTTTGTAAAGACATTTTTTATTATAAGCCATATGGGCCACATCTTGAAATTTCTAAGAACATCCTGTTCTGTTTGAGAACATTTCCTTACATGGTGTATCAGTGCCCCACCTTGTGGGTGTGTTAGGTTGGGTTTTCTTTCTATGATGCACTATTAGCTACTGTATGTAAACATAACCACAAAAGGCAATTTCATGCAGTTTTTGAAATGTGGAGCGTGAAACAATCCAATGACGATTTGATTTGGTTTGACTCATTAGGGTTACAATTCAATTCGATATGATTGAAATCCATTTCCCAGACCATAATAGTTTCATTTTGTTGTCATTTTATATATATCAGAACAAATCTGACAAGTCTGTAAATGTGTTATTACTGTTTACCGGCTAACAAACTAACAACGACTGCATCTATAATCACTTTGGTTCGATTTGATGCACCCGTATATTTTAACAAATCCCACAACATATGGACAATGGAGGTAATAGATTTTGGAACTTGATACATAGGTGATAAGTTTTTTTATATTCCTACATGGTGCTCGCAGGTAGCCCCCTAAGATCACCTCAGAAGCCTGCAGACTGGTTCTACATTACTGGTCAATTGTGATTTTCGAGAAAATGTTATTTCTTACTAGCATGATGTTTACCTTAATTGTTTAGTTAAAATGTTTAATTGACTGGATCTGTTATTACCTCTAATATTACAACCCGGTATTAACATAGTACTATCATAGTAACAACATAGTGATAACATGATGAGTGTTATTTTAAAAATGCATATTAACCTGGTAGCCCTTGCCGCTAATCAGTATAAAAAAAATAAGCTCTCAGCTTCAAAAAGGTTGACGAACCCTGCTCTGGAGTGAAATATTTCTTGCATTCGTCACGAAAGTTCAAGAACTCCGGAAAATCACTTTTGACCTTTCAAATTTGACTTAAGCATGGGAATGGGCTTTGGAGACGCCGAATTGGCTCTTGATCTCCATTCTGTGACCAGCCCAATGGTTATTTTCAGATTCTGGAAGGAGGAATGAAGCAAAAAAATATAAAAATAATTTCTAAAATTTAACCTTATATATATATATATATATAAATATATATTGTATTTTCCGCACTATAAGGCGCACCTAAAAGTCTTAATTTTTTTCAAAAGCTGACCATGCACCTTATAACACAGTGCGCCTTATATATGGCTCAATATTAAATTCACAAGGTCTCGCAACTTACTCAACAGCCGCCGACTCGATTTTACCCCGAACGTGGAGTAGTCCGCGGTGTATGCTGGGATTTATATACCGGTGTTTCATTGGCTAACCAATGTGTCAATCATCATTTGAATCGATCACTATTGGCTGAAGTTATTCGGAGCCTCGGATTGGCTAGATGGCCAAAACAAACCCTGCAATCGGCCGAGTTTAGCAATGGCGTAGCAAGTCCGCGGTGTATGCTGGGATTTATATACCGGCGTTTCATTGGCTAACCAATGTGTCAATCATCATTTGAATCGATCACTATTGGCTGAAGTTATTCGGAGCCTCAGATTGACTAAATGGCCAAAACAAACCCTGCAATCGGCCGAGTTTAGCAATGGCGTAGCAAGCTTGCTAAAGTACGCCATAAAGAAACATGTTTCATTAGTCTGTATTTGTAAATATTCTACTCTCCCGGATTTACTTCACTCACGGTTGTAAGAAGACCATGATTGCGTATCATTATTGAACGTGAGAACTTATATTTTCCCGGTATCTTGTTTTAGAACGATCTTGATGTTGCTGTGATGAGTTGAGTGAATTAAACTCAATTCCAAGTGTTAATTGTCATATGCACAGTAAAGTTGTGAGCGAAAAAGAAAATAGAAACATAGAAATGTTTGGCATTTCTTGAATCCCAAGACCTCAACCTTCCGAATGATATTTGAAATGACGCATTTAAGTGACATGGTACGGACACCGCATCCGCACGTGGCTACGACACGTATTTGCTTCTTTGCAAGCTTTGGGAATGTTAAGGGGGTAATCAATTTGATTGAATCATCTGACTGTTTTGTCGACGTTCCCATTGTAGCGCCTTATAATCCGGTGCGCCTTATCTATGGAAGATATAGGACCAAAAACTATTTTTTGGGGGTGCGCCCTATAACCCGGTACGCCCTATAGTGCGGAAAATACGTGCATTTCAGGTGAATTGGCCGGTCCAAATTGTCCCTAGGTGTGAATGAGCGAATGAGTTGTCTGTCCCTGGGTGCCCTGCGATTGGCTGGCAACAAGTTCAGGGTGTCCCCTGCCCACTGCCCGGAGATGGCTGGGATGGGCTCCAGCCCCCCCGCGACCCTAATGAGGATAAGCGGTACGGCTGATGAGATGAGATGAGATATTTTTTTTTTTAGTATATTCCATTTATTTTCCAAGATATTGCATTTTGAAGAAAGTTTGTCTCATCTTTGACTTTCCGCGACATCATGTGAGGAACCCCAGCACCCTAGCATGCCAGTCACCACATTGGTTAATGTCTTAATTAGGCAAAGAGGTTACAAGTGTTTTAAGCCAAGTTTTGGTAGTTTTTTGTGGAGAATGCCTATGATTTGTGTCGCAGGTGGATGCAGTAATGGTACAACAAAGGGCGCGCAGCCAAAAGGGGGCTGACTGGAAAAAATATCACACGGGGAGCTAACAGGGCCTAACCAGGACCACTCAAGAAATGGTGACCACAGCTTTGACGGAACGATGTGAGGCTGACCAACCGGGAAATAACAACGAAAATCATCTGGGGTGACAAACCCGGAGGCGGCCGTGAATGAGGAACGGGAAATACTGCACTTACACCAGGGTAACAGCATCAAACAAGACAGGAAGCCCTTGGCAGCCATGATTCTAATGAAGATCTAGCCAGACAATATTATGCCAACAGCAAAACACGAGGCGAAAACACAAACGAAAAGCCACAAACCATTTGAAGGGAAACAAGGAACGCATGCTGTAATTGCGGCGGGTAAACTTACCCCACACAGATCTTGGAGGTCAGAGCACTTGAACAAAACAGTCAAGGCCCCCAGCGACAGGGTAAGCAAAGTTCAAATTCGTCCAGGAGAACCGAACGGGACGCCATAACTGTTCTCAACCATTGCTTTTTTTTTTGGAGCTTGCCTTACATGTTGTGATAATGTTAGCCACCATTTTGAAAGTGTTTTGTTCCTTCAATGACGTCACAGCTCTGCAGGAAATAAGCCAGATGCCACAATTTTGAGACAAAATTTCTTGAGTACCCGGAGCGTGGAATATTTTGCAAAATATTTGGATAACTAGGGAGGAACACTACACGTTTTCTGCCTAAGTAAAAAAAAAAAAACCCATCTGTTTGGGAATTGATTTAAAGCCACGGTGCGCCAATCTCAACTCATACTCCAGCGTGACTTACACTTGCATTTTTAACACAGTGCAACTAACTATTAAGCAAGTTATAGTCCGGATAATAAGCTATTTAAACATAAAATGCGTTTGCTTCAGAACATAAACTGTAAATACATTGAGTCGTCCTGAGTTGCAGGGTGAGAATGCAAGCATTCCTGTGCCATTTGTGGTCGGGATAAGCCTTTTACAATATGCCCTCTCAGTTAAAGTCATGTCGTAAGGAGGTGGGTTAACGAGCGCCAGCGGCGGCCATCATCCCCAACAGTGCCAAGGCCCCTGGCCTCTATAAAAGAATCATGTCCTCTCGTCCTAATTAAAAGGCAATGCTTTTACCTGCTGCTTGACCCTTCTGAACCTACTTTCCACCTATTTTTCACAATCAGGCCACTGCTCTCATCAATTCACATGCTGCCCTTTTGATGACTCTACTTTCACTTGAGATCCCATGAGAACTTGGGAAGAAGCTTCTGGAATCAGAAATGTCAGGATGTTCAAATGTTTTTTTCCTTATTTTCAATATGGGTAGCTGTTCTCCTAGGTTGTTTGCATGATTAAGGACCAAAATTACGCCTGGAGACCTCTTATTATCTTCTCATTGCCTTTCCATCAAACCCTTACGTAAAAGACCAGTAACATTGGCATTACTTTTATTAAGATTTAAAATTTTAGGCACTGGCATCTGGACCTAATGCACACCATAGTCTTAAAAACAGGTGCTTAACCCTAAGGCCACTGAGCTAGTCTCTGAAGATTGTCGTGCTGCCAACTGGACTTTTTGAATGATTTCTGTTATTACCTATATTCAATGTTGATGTTGACTGTGTATTGTCTGTCGATGCCCTTACAAAATCCATTGCAACCTGGTTGTCCGGAAAGGGGGATTATCTAATGTGCAACCTTGTTTTAAAGTTTCTTCATTTCCTTTTTCTCCATATTTTCTACGCTTTATGATCATTTCAAATTGTGTACACCGTATAACAGCTTTTGTATATGTTGCCCATTTCATTTTGGCTCCTCTTGGTCACTTGTAGCAGAAAAACGTTATTGTAGGTTGCTAATATTGTTGCTGTTCTACATAGACTGTCTTTCTGCGAGTAAATCGGTGCTGTGTTGTGTTTGCACGACACAGGAGAGGAAACAAATGGCGCGGGTAGTTAGGACTCCACGGGGCATCGTGGGCTGCACCCTCACTGACTTGGAATCTATATATGGGGACTGAGTCAAGAGAAGAGCAAAGGCCATTGCCACAGATCCCAGCCACCCGGGCTGCAGACTGTGTTGCTTCTATCAGGGAAGCTGTACAGGAACATCCGCACTACCACAAACTAACAGAGACAGTTTTTTCCCAGAGCTTTCAGGGCCATCAACTACCCCCTAACTGCAGGACAATAACTTAAAGGCTGTCAGCCACTGCACAACGCGTTTTGCTATTCAGCTGCACCTTGATGTATGTATACAACACAGAATCCTCTTGGATTTTTTTTTTTCACACATACATGTATATATATACACACACTGTCTTTCCTTAATATATTGCCTGAGACCCACCAATTTCACTGGCATTTTATGTTAATGACAATCTAAAAGACAATCTTGAATCTTTAAAGAGTTTATTATCGCTTGAAAAGCGGAATTACATTCTTTAATAAGGGGAGCAATTTGCTGAGGTTGACAGGTATGACATCTCAAAAACCATGTCAGGAAAGCAAATGAAAAAAAAACATTTAGGAGATTTTTAAGGATGCTTTTCTAAGGGTAATGGAAATACTGTACACTTATTGAGGAAATAAATACAGAGAAACCACAATGAAGATTATTGATGAACTTAGAGGACCTATTTTCCTTTTCTTGCGTTTGCAGTCCTATGACCACTTAGGATTCTTGCATGCAGTCACCTCTGAAATTAAAACTGAGCTGTTTGTACTTGGCCATAGTCGCCATCTTCTCTTGGCAGGGTTGCAATGGGGAGGGGAACGAAGGCTTGATGATGGGCGGCCGTGCTGGTTTGTAATTTGTGCAGGGGATTTAGACATTACAGAGGAAAAAGGGTTCTCTTGGGAGCAAGCAGTTGATCAGCCGTGGCCTCGGTGGAGCAAGCTAGACAAATAACAAATGACAGCTCTGTGATTAAATCAAACCTTCTCCTTTAAGTGTTGAAGTATCTGCCTGTCACTAACAATCTAGGGCTTGTTAAAGCGCCCTCCCCCGCCCTCTTCCTCCCCCCTCTTAAGTGCCCTGCCTCCTCTCCCGCTGCGGTGTCCCATCAAGCTCTTGTCCCCTCCTCATCCGTGAACCTTCCCCCCAAAACACATCAATCAAACAGCTCCCTCTGGACAACCTACCGCCCCCTTCCTATATGCTCCCGGCTGGCCATCGATTCTCAGGAGAATTATTATGGCGTGCACACAGACTCGGACGCACACGCTCAATACAATAAATGAAGTTGTTTTTGCATAGTATTTATCAACTGATGCAATATTAATATGAGCTCTAATGCAATATAAACACGTATATAGAAAGAAGGGGTGGGTAGATTGATCCAAATATCGATATTACCGATACTGAGTTAGTACTTGGTTTGAATTGGCATTATTGTCCTTGTGTAATATGATACAAGGCTAAAACAGATGTACTGTAAGTTCATTAAGAGGTGTTCTATCTTTATAGTTTATGTTTATTTGAGCTTTAAAATCCAGCAAAATATTACTACTAGTTTTCCGCGTCACTTCTAGTTCTGGGATCTGGTTGTCATAGGTAGTCTCACACACAGTCCGTTCTCATCCATGTTGAAACATTTACAAGGATGTTTCTAAAAGTGTTTGTATGATATATAAACATCTATAGCTTGTAAAAGTTTAGAAATAACTTATTAGCACATAATCTCAATGCATTATTATTTTACTTTTGCCGTTTTCATCATAAAGAGAAGGAATTAAAGCTTCTATAACTCGTCCCCTGTGGTCACAATCCTGATTTGGAGGTTCAGCTCGGTGTTATACCTATGGCACTTTCGAAACATGGACTCTCACAGCGAAGCTGGTAAGGAAAATCCAGGCAATAACAACAATAATAATAACAATAATAATAACCCTAAATCCACTGTGTTATCACTAGACCACGAATAATCTAGATAACATGGAAAAAGCATTCGATTTTGTCTCATTATCACAATATTTTCTACTCAAGGTACCACTTTGTCTCGTCTTTTTTTAACTTGAATGTGCACGTGATTGGTTATTGGTTGTACAGCATTGTTTTGGCTGAACTAATTTCCATAATACTCCATTATGATGCAATGCTGTTCAACGCTGTATAATGTTGTATACGTCAATAAATACAAAGAGCAATGTCACGAGACGTGGTGGCGTGGAAGGTGACCGGACCAGAACGGAGGCAGGAGGCATGAAGGGAGAACTCAAATGCGTTGACGATCCATAGGTTTTATTTAATAAAATAAAAGTCGCCCAATACTCCGGGGCAAAACAGAACAATACAGAGTTCCTCCGGCACGAACTCAACAGGACAAGGCATAACAGACTAAAACAGGACAAGGCATAACAGAACGGGATTGTGAATAATGAGTAGTAATGAACCCGCAACCGCAGAGCCCACCATGCAGCCTTAAATACAGACCCACCATTAGTGGAACTGCTTTCAGCTGTTGCCCAGGGGGCGGGGCAGACTGGTCACCAAGGCGACCGTGACAGAGCCCCCCTCTTAAGGGACAGCTCCCGAGGTCCCAAAAAAGAAAAAAATTACAACCTCACGCCCCGGAATGGTTCGACGCTCACGATTGGGGCAACCCCGCTCCCTCCTCCGAACACGCAGGAACGGGGAGAGGCAGGCGCCATCTGCGTCGGGCGGATCGGAATCGGCGCTCGGCAGGGGGGGGTCCGGCGGGCAAGCTGGACAGGGGATAACAGACAGGCAGAACCGACGAGAACAGGACAGGCAAAATCAGAGCAGAATCAGAACAGGTAAACAGGACAGGCCTCTACAGAAGAGTCGCACTCAGGTCAGGCCTCTACAGAAGAGTCGCACTCAGGTCAGGCCGATGCAGAAGAGTCGCACTCAGGTCAGGCCGATGCAGAAGAGTCGCACTCAGGTCAGGCCGATGCAGAAGAGTCGCACTCAGGTCAGGCCGATGCAGAAGAGTCGCACTCAGGTCAGGCCGATGCAGAAGAGTCGCACTCAGGTCAGGCCGATGCAGAAGAGTCGCACTCAGGTCAGGCCGATGCAGAAGAGTCGCACTCAGGTCAGGCCGATGCAGAAGAGTCGCACTCAGGGGGTTATCAGATTCAGAAGAGTCAGACTCAGGGGGGAACAGATTCAGAACAGACAAGACAGGACAGGAAAGACTGAACAAAATCAGTACAGGGAGACTCAAGGCAGGCATGGGAGTCGAACAGGCAGGCATGGGAGTCGAACAGGCAGGCATGGGAGTCGAACAGGCAGGCTTGGGAGTCGAACAGGCAGGCTTGGGAGTCGAACAGGCAGGCTTGGGAGTCGAACAGGCAGGCTTGGGAGTCGAACAGGCAGGCTTGGGAGTCGAACAGGCAGGCTTGGGAGTCGAACAGGCAGGCTTGGGATTCGAACAGGCAGGCTTGGGAGTCGAACAGGCAGGCTTGGGAGTCGAACAGGCAGGCTTGGGAGTCGAACAGGCAGGCTTGGGAGTCGAACAGGCAGGCTTGGGAGTCGGAGTCGGCCCGACGGGCAGCGGAGTCGGCCCGACGGGCAGCGGAGTCGGCCCGACGGGCAGCGGAGTCGGAGTCGGACTTGCACGCAGGGGAGAGGGAATAGCAGGCAATCGGCACGGGAGTCGGGCAGGCAGGCGTCAATTCTTCCTGGGACCCCATTCGAGGCACAGCAAGGGCCACGACGGGCGGGGCCGTGGTTCGAACGGGCAGGGAAGGCCAACTCAGTAGGCGCCTGCCAAACTGCGCACTCCAGCTCTCCCCAATGTCGCGCTGGGATCGTTCGCTGAGTTCTATTTGTTGGCGGGTTCATTCTGTCACGAGACGTGGTGGCGTGGAAGGTGACCGGACCAGAACGGAGGCAGGAGGCATGAAGGGAGAACTCAAATGCGTTGACGATCCATAGGTTTTATTTAATAAAATAAAAGTCGCCCAATACTCCGGGGCAAAACAGAACAATACAGAGTTCCTCCGGCACGAACTCAACAGGACAAGGCATAACAGACTAAAACAGGACAAGGCATAACAGAACGGGATTGTGAATAATGAGTAGTAATGAACCCGCAACCGCAGAGCCCACCATGCAGCCTTAAATACAGACCCACCATTAGTGGAACTGCTTTCAGCTGTTGCCCAGGGGGCGGGGCAGACTGGTCACCAAGGCGACCGTGACAAGCAAGGGCAACTTTTTTTCTTTCTGTTTGGCCCGGTACCGGGCTCGGTGTTTGCTGACCCCTGGTTTAAGCTATATGCACTTTGACTTAATTTTCAAACTATTGTGAAATGGAAGCTATTATAGTAGGTTTTTTGTCTTTGTTTATTTGTACTTTCATTACATTGATACTTTATTTTGGTGTTACTGTCTTAACTTTTGTTGTATTAAAAAAGTTTTTTTACACTGTTAAAGCTTTCATTGTAGTTATTTCTTAAAAAACAAAAAAATTTTAGTGCCTAAAATCAATGTGCAGTTTTTATTATAATTATAAACTAATTTAAGAGGGGAGGGTCATATAACGATCATAACATTTTCGGGCAAAAAGTATCGCTTTTGTATGGGTATCGATCGATTCTACCCTTGTATTTATTACTTGGATTGGATCAATGCCAAAACCCCAACCCAACCCAACCCTAATGCGCGCTAATGTAATATTAACACCTATAGCACGTTTTACTGCACCGTGGAGACCCATAACACCATAAATCCATACAGCGCTGGTATCGTTTGAAAATGGGTTTGAGCGGGTCCCCTTTTTTTCCTTCTGACAAAAACAATAAAAGCAGTAATACAATGTCAGGTATGTGCTCAGCAGGGAGAAAGCCCTTCTGACCTGCCTCAGTTTTTATTGTTCGATAGGGCAAATGGTCCGTGGGTGGGTCCATATATACACTTTGCAATGAAACCAACAGTCCCAGCGATACAAGCGTTTGTAACAAGCACCATGATGGCCACAACAAATGACAAACAGGAGGAGCTGCAAGTGAGCTGACCTTATAAAATGTCTTGCTGCTCTGCTGCCTGTTGGCCAAGCTGTTGATGTCTGCGCCGAGCTACGATTTAAGGCTAAATTAGTATTCATCACTGCAGTCACAAGCCATTAATCTAATATCGCCAACATGAAATGATATGCAAATTGCTGCCATTGTAATGCCACATCATGCCTCGGTGCTTCAAAATGGCCGCTGCCCCGAAAACCTCAAGCCTGAGCAGTGGGGGGGAGAAAGATATAGGCAGACTTTTTCTCAAATATACATGGAAAAATGGTTCTGCGAGTAATTTATTGCATTGTGAATAGATACACAGGAACACAGTCTTAGCATGGACTGCAATAATTCAACCACTGGAAGAAAAATATTGGATGTTTAAAGTCTTTGTCGCCATTTTAAAATTATAGCTATGTATATACAACTGCATATGAATGGATTCAACTTTTATTTCGAACATGACAGAACAAATAAAAAAAAACACACACCGAAAAAACACAAACAATGTTATCCTACATGTTCGAAAGGGAGTAGGAAGAAACAAATACTTATTAAATGCTACCCCTTTGACTTGATTAATAATTGTCTCCCATAGTTAGCTCTTCTGTGTATTTACAAACAGCTTATAATTCTCGACACATTGGCTCTGTGGATACACAGTCTCTTCATTGTCATCTGTATCAGCACTTCCATCACTGTTTTTATCCTACCAGATTAATTTAGTTTTACCCCTCTATCAACTCTATAATGCTAGTAATCACCTAATATAACTCAGTCATAAAATATGCATCTACATACTCACCAACAATACAGCTTTATGCATTAAACTACCATTTTTCTCTCCTTCAAAATCTACCACTATTTCAAATATAAACCCCCCAAATATATCTTGCCCCAAGACCAGTTGCTTTATTTTGAAGCGATATTACTGTAAGTATTTGTGCATGAATAAACTGTTCCAACGATTGCATTAGATTACCATTTTGGTCGCAGTGGCCTCTTCCGGTTTTAAACAAGCACGTGTTGTTTTCTTTTCTTCAATATTATAGTGACTGATTGTGTTTAAATTTGTGTGCATGATAACATCTACCGCTTTTTGATGTGAAAAGGTTGAAATGTATGCATCTAAACCAGATGTATCATTCTTTCCTCTTGATGGCCACATGCCAAAAAATGTTTAGAAACAGGGGCGATTTGTTTTGGGAAAGTTGGGGATTTAGCAACTTCACCACAATCTGTGTTCATATTGTGTTTTACTTTGATACATAAACTCAATTTTCTTTGAGATTTACCCCAAAAGATTAATGTTATGAATAAATATTCATTTAAAATATTGTAAATAGTTTATTTTTATTACATAGTAGCTGAAAAATGAACTAAACACATTTTAGGAGGAATGATAATCCCTGCATTTGCAGTTGGGGGCTGAAAAAATATTTTTGGGGCCCAAATTGGCCCCCAGACTTTAGCTTCAATAGTCTTAATATAAACTGATTTTACCACTAGATGTTGCTGTATTGCGTAGTGCAACCGAAAACGAGAGCTATAAAGCACAAGAAAGAATACAAACTACAGAGAATCAAAGCGACCAAATGACAATATTTTGTAAAATAACAGAATACTAATTATGTAAAATAACTACAAACAAGTATTTAAAAAATGCACGTTTTTATGATGGTTTATGTATTGCTGCCTATGATTCAAATCAATATTGTTTTCTGCTTTTTTTGTAACACTACTAGGCACAAAATAATACACAATGTCACTTTAAGGTTACCAAATCGCAAAAAATGCTACTTGTTTTGAAGCGTTAGGGTCTTTTTTTCCATTATTTTAGAAAATATGTAATGTATTCCCTTGTCATTCAATCATGATGGGTACCTTTCATCAGACTGCAGTCCTGAATCACAATCAGGAAACCACATGCATAAATAATGAGTGCCTTGATCCCAAATCTCAGCAAGGCACTAGAGGGCAAACCCTTTGGAGGTCTGAGAAGGTTTCAGGTGCTCAGGAGAGACATACCGCATCGAAGGTCCAGAGAGAGCAATTAACACAAACGAAGCCGCCGTGTCATTAGCTAGTCTTTATTAGCCTTGGTGATCAGTTCAGAGGCCATTAGTCTCCTGTGATCAGACATGTCCCTGGCCGACTTGAGTCATTACTGCAGTTCATGATGGGGAATATTAAGAAGCTCAACGTGGATCCAATTCACTGTCATCACTGATATTACAAGAGATATATTATACAAATCATGACAATTTCTAGTAAATGGAAATAAACAGTTGCCATTTTTTGATGGCCAAACTCGTTATTATGAGAAGGAAAAATACAAGTACTTGAGGTATTTTTTTAAAAGGCATGAGATACAGTAATCCCTCATTTTTTATCAGGCGGGGTTGCATTTCAAAGAGGTCCAGCGATTATTATTATTATTATTATTACTATTATTATTGTATATGCATTTTTTTTAAATCAAGTACTCTGTTATACATCAAAACCAAAGAGCAAAACCCATTTTACAGGCTCTAGTGTTTGTTTAACAAATAAAAGTACCATACTTAATAACAATTATTTTTCAAAATAACTTCTGTACGGTCAAATGATCTTTCTGTATATAATTTGGAAATTTTATTGCACAACTGTATTTATCAAGGCTTGATTTACAGTACATCAGATGATACTTTTTCGCCATCATGCAAATGTTTTGGAAAACTGCATTTATTTTCCGCTCGGCAACCCAAAATGTCGAAGAGCCCACGCGATCTCCTGTGAATTTTAACCTACTCTTTCTTGGATGCCATAAGGTTCCCGCTTGTGCGGAAGAGGACACATGACATCACATGCAATGCATTGTTGGCGGAAATACCGTATTTTCACGCCCATAAAGTGCACCTTTCCTCGTTAAAAGGCTCACTCTCCGCAGCTTGTTCTATTTCTTTATCTATCGGCTCATATAGCGCAACCACACAGACAAGCATACAAGTGTGCACATGAAAACAAGCAGTGGGGCATAAATGAGTTTGTTTGTGGTTTATTTAAATACGCAAATACGAACTTTTCGGAGTTCGTTTTTCAGCTTCCCCCAACTAGCGAACTTTCGATTTATTAACATTCAATTATATTGTGGTTGCTTGGTCTCCTTGTTCTTTCGCGTGGAATAAAAATCAACCCACCGTGCCGAACGAAAACAGGGAATGCACTCCAAGGAGAGAAGGTGAGGTCAAAACATAGTCAAGTCAAGTCATGTTTATTTGTATAGCCCTTAAAATAATACACAATGTACCTTTAAATAGCTCTTTAATAAAGGAGGGACAATTTAAATTAAAAACAAAACCAAATTTTTACAGCAATGATATGGAAAATTATAGTAATGTAAATATTGTTCAAAACATAGTCAAGTCAAGTCATGTTTATTTGATCACAAAAAAACTCAAAGGGTTACACAGACCACAGTTTATTACAAACCACAGACTAATATTACACCATCCCCTGATCTAAAACCTACATGAGGGCAAGGAAAAACTCAAAAACTTCAACACATGGAAAATGAAGAACCCTTGAGAAGGGACCGCACCTGTGGTAATCAATGGTAATCAACCAATCAAACAATGGTAAACATAGAAATGTGTTGAACGGTATTACAAAAATAAGTCAATTTTTTGTACAGTTTTACCACCACGCAAACACAAATAAACAAGTGACCTTGCCTGAGGTAATCACCCTGCAACCGCATGTAAAACACTTTTCTGGTTTCCTCTAATTAACTGCTAAATGAGAACTGTACTCTTTCTGATTTGTTTCTGCTTTGTGTTATTCATCATAAACCTATTAGTAGAGGGAACTATTTAAATACGTTTTCTTGTCTGCCCCCTATGGATTTGTAGTTCACAGCGTCCTTCTCTGCGCATTGTCTCACACTGTTTTTTGCTAGGGGGCTTTGGGACATTTTGTTGCAAGCAGATCTTTTGTGTTCTGCGTTGCATGCTGGGAAAGAGACAGCACGTATGTTGTTCCTTTTCTTTGCTTGGGCCCTATGAGACTTTTCTGCTAATGTTCACCTCCTGTTTTACAGCAGCGTTTCCTGGAACAGCCCCCCACCAGTCATCGGATGCTACATTAAGGCAGCACTCTGAAGTCTTCCTTCACCACTAAGGGCCACTGATAAATAACTTATGGAGAGAGGATTCAAAACATCTCCCCTATTACTCGTCTTGATTCATTTTTTACAGTCCCGGGAGTCCCCCCCTCATCTGTCCTGCACTTCAAACGCAATCTGAATGCTCTGAAATACTTTCCGCATTCTATCCTATGGGATCCATGTGAAGGGAAGGGAATGGAGGGCAGAAAAAAAGGAAAAGAAATGACAGCGACTGTGGCTTTGAGTGGCACGATATGCCAGAAGCACCTCTCCTGTCACCTTTCTTTTTGACTATTCTCCATGGAAAGAAGAAAGGAATCAAATCACGACAGAGAAGGAGAAAAGGGAGGGATGCAGTGGTGGATTCAGTGTTGGGCACATAACTAAAATAAAAGGAGAAGGGAATTAGTAACAGTTACTTTGTGAAAAAAAGAATAATTGTGTTAACCCAAAAGGTTGGTAGAGTAGCCAAAAATTTTACTCAAGTTAAAGTACTGTCACTTCAAAATAACATCACTCAAGTAGAAGTAAAAAGTAGTCATCCAAAATGTTACTTGTGTAAAAGTAAAACATGTAAAAAACTACTCAAGCACTGAGTAACAGTAGCAATGTCTTTTTTATTGATGAGATCAATCAGATAACTAAATCATCAAAGTCCATTCAATCAACAATAAATTGCATTTAAGACAAATTCAAGTACTTTCATAAACAACACAATAATTTTAGTAAGAAGCAAAGAAATGAAGTGGCCTAACTCTAACCCTAACCCTAACCCCAGTTCTTTTGTCAACAGGCTCTGCAGGCTAGCCCAGGGGTCTGCAACC
Organism: Urocampus carinirostris; assembly: GCF_059441175.1. NCBI lineage: Eukaryota > Metazoa > Chordata > Actinopteri > Syngnathiformes > Syngnathidae > Urocampus > Urocampus carinirostris. The sequence continues at coordinate 9,061,806 of NC_142353.1, read as the reverse complement.
AAAATGTTGAAAGAACCATATTGTACCAAAAAAACAAAAACAAATTTGTCAGAAGCCACAAAAAATAAAGGCTTTATATAAGCCTTTTCATGAATCCTATTTTAGCTTTCACCAACAATCCTGCAGGCTGTGTTCCATTAGATCAGTGTGTCGATAAAGCTGTTGGTCAAGTCAATCAGATTCCGAGTTTGTGTCTGATCGCCAGCTAGCTGACATTGAGAAATGTCACTGATTTGATCGGCTAGGGGCGGCAATCCACCAAAGCGATTGCACAAACAGCCATTACAGTTGAAGAGAATGAGCTAAAAAAAAAATCCATTCTATTCTATCTATTCTCCTTCACACAAGTCCTAACAAAGACAATAGAAAATTTGACTTCCAAGAGTCGTCTTGTAGTCAGTTAGTTTGTGAACGACACGTCACTAATTCAGACTTGAACCGAATGCTTCTGTGTGAAATGCACGGCTCACCACTGGGTTTACACGTCATTGCACCAGCTGAGGAGGAAACCTCAAATCATAGGAGACAATGTTATCCATGCCCTGATTTTAAAAAGTAGAAGAGTACCACAGCAAGTTGGAATGACAGTTTTGTGACAAAATTCTATCAATAAAGTGTTTCGGTACACGAAGTGTTCCTTTCAAACATGTTACCTTCAACAATGTGTGGAGTCAAGGTCTCAAGTAAAGCAACTTGTCTGTCAAATTATAACCTGCTCAACACCTCTAAATTTTCTCAATGGCAATTACTAATGAGTCCATTAGGCCGCCGTCTGCCTCCAAGTGCGTGTAAACGACAGGATGTTTCTTGGGCGGGAGATGGCAGTTTTCCCGACGTATAATGAGCCAAACAAACAAAGCAACACTTGTAATTTGATGTGACGTCGACAGTAATTGCGTTTGATGCCGGCGGGAGGCGTGAAGGTGGAATTGGGCCGCGGCGCCTCCGCCTGGAAGTGATAGTTATGGAATCTAAATTGGCCTTGTCCGTTTTCTGAAAGTAGAAAATAACACTGTTCGCTTTGGGTTGGTCACAACCGTGTTTGAGACAATACCCTATCAGTTGAAATGGATTTTAAATTAGTAGCAGAAGCGCTTCTCAGCTGGAAAGAGCAAAATCAGCAGATGTGTGACATGTGCATTTTGATGGCGTCCGGATGGAATATTATTGAGGCCATGTACTCACTGCTATTCCATTGTAACAAGTAACAACCCGAACAAATTGATTTTGTGTATCAGAAAACACATAACCAAGAATAAAAATACCTCAACAATTGTTTTTGATAGGGGCAGCACGGCGGCGGTAGTCAGATATCCATCCATCCATCCATTATCTGCACTGCTTATCCTCAGTGTGGTTGCGGGGGTGCTGGAGCCCATCCCAGCTATCTCCGGGCTGTGGGCGGGCGACACTCTGAACTGGTTGCCAGCCAGTCGCAAGGCACACAGAGACAGACAACTCACTCGCTCAGTCACACCTAGGGACAATTTGGACCGGCCAATTAACCTGACATGCATGTTTTTGGAATGTGGGAGGAAACCGGAGTGCCCAGGGGAAACACACGCAAGCACGGGGAGAACATGCAAACTCCTCACAGGAGGGCTGGTAGCTGGATTTGAACCCATGACCTCAGAACTGTGCCACGCTCTTGCTAACCACTGCGCCGCCGTGCCACCCGCAATGCAGATAATGGATGGACAATTGTTTTTGATGGTGGAATAAATAACCACTTAAGGTTTGAAAGCAACAATAGATTAAAGGGAGGATATCGTGTTAAAGGGACAGTGTGTGTTATTCAACTACGAGATGTGGCTGTATTTAGTCGCGCAATGGTGTTAAAAAGCAAAACAAATAATTCATATTCAAAATGAATAAAACTCTCCATTTTACTTCTCATGTTTTTTGCCCAGCCGATCATGATTACCGATTTTGCATCACCTGTGCCTGCTCATTTGGCGCCAGCCGCTGCTGGCTCTCTGATTGGCTCTCTGATTGGCTCTCTGATTGGCTCCCTGTCCCTTCTTAAGCCCAGTCCTGTCACTCGCCTGTTCTTAGTCCGTCAACGAACCTCAAGGCAAGCATTTTTTACCCTGAGTCCCGCCTGTCCCGTTTCTGCACCCGTTTATCCACCTGTCCGTTCCTGATCTCCCCGTTTGTCTTTGGCTACGACCTGTTTTCGATCCCTACCACGTCTGCTCTCCCGTCCCAGCTTACGTCCCGTTTTTTATCTCGACCACGTCTGGCATCCTGTCCCGGCTTACGATCCGTTTTTGATCCCGACCACGTTTTTTGCTCTCCTGTCCTGTATGATCAATTTTTCCGTCCTTGACACCGCCATCTCCCACTACGGAAGACCCACTTCCGTATCCGGATCACGATCCGATTACGAGAGCAACTTGCTTCCCGCATCCAGCGAGCACCGGATTGTGGGCGCTGCCCTTCTTCTTTCTATTCAATAAACCACGCATTTGGGTCCTGATTCCGTTTTGGTCTTGACATAGCCTTTTTGAGGTGTTTGGGTACCAGTAGCAGCAGGATGGCAGACAATTATGTTAATGCATGTTTGTATAATAGTTTATCTCTTGGTGAGACTCATGTTATTTATGTTGTATAAAATAAATACAAATAAATTAATCAACCGAAATTGAATTTTTGCTTATTATTTAGTATGATGATCGATAGATAGATGGATGAACAGACAGAGAGACAGAGAGACAGAGAGACAGAGAGACAGAGAGACAGATAGATAGATAGATAGATAGATAGATAGATAGATAGATAGATAGATAGATAGATAGATAGATAGATAGATAGATAGATAGATAGATAGATAGATAGATAGATAGATAGATAGATAGATAGATAAACTCCCCAGACACGCCCCTCTCCCAAAACATGACCAACGATAGGAGGCAAAAGCTTTCTAAGGACAACCCTAATGTGGAGTTTTGATAGAGCCTGGATGAACTTTACAGACATTAATCTTTAAGATTTAAAGGGGCAGATAAAAATTGATGGAGGCGTGCTTGGAAGGTGGCCATCTCCAACAGCTTGGCGAGCAGAGAAACATCACGGCGGGACGCCTAATAAGCTCCGCGCAATTTTTCACCCTGTATTTTAGCAATAAAAAAAACAGTTTAAACAGCCTCCCCTCAGAACCGCAGCCGCGGCACTGCCTGCCATCTGGAGCCTGCTTTCATTTTAAAATCCAACTGTCATTAAAATGCTTCTTGGCAGTTTACAGCTCGTTCCCCCTGTGCAGATGTGGAAACGATCTTCAGACGGGGGCCCTCTGATCAAAGTGCAAACTGCTGTCAGACGCGACGCTTACCATCCTCGGGCTACCTTTCAGTCCTACCCGGACCCAAAAATCACATTACTTATTTATCTATTTATTTATTGACACATTTGTGCATACACTCAGTGTACTTCTTGCTTCAAAACTCAGGTCGACTGCTATATTAGCAAACTTGTTCCTTGGGTTAGAAGCATTGCCGAGTTAGAAAACCATCAACATTCGTGTTCTGTGAGGTGACAGCTCTGAAAAATCATAAATACTATTATTAATGCTTTTTTTGTAGGGGAAGTCGAATAAAGTGGTGAAAAGTCGCACTTATTTTAGTTGCCTTGCTGAGTATTTCTCAAAGTTTTTAAACACAGGACATCGCATATGGGGAAATTTAAAAAAACAAAATATTCTCGGCTCCAGTTACATTTTTAATGATTACCTTTCCAAATTAGGCTACAATGTTACCCAAGTCCTTTTGTATTTAAACACGTTTTTTTGTAATTTGGCTATTAAGTGGTAAAACGGTAGATAAAAACATTTTTTTCGGGATGTCGGATAATACTTGGACATTGCTGTAAGTTAGATTTTGTATTGTGCACCTTTTTCCGAGTACAGGACAGTACTGTAGTGCTTCTTTCCGCCACTACCAGCTTGTGACGCTGTGAGAGGTCACCCAGCATCCACCCCGAAGAAGAAATCCCTTTCCTCTTCCAAGTTTGTGCATAAACATACTATACTGTATCTCCAGTGCGCTAAGAACATTTTTATTGTTTAGTATCTCCTGCATCCATTCAATATGTTGGTGTAAAGTGTAAAGAAGAGGAGGGCCGTTTCTTTTGAGATGAACGTGGAATAAGAAAGCTTGTTGCGGTTGAGAAAATGGTTGGATCGCTTTTTTTTGGCCACTTTCTACAACGGAGGAGGAAGTCGCCTAACCCTTGAAGCTCATCTTCCAAAAGTAAGTTAAACTTTACTTGATTCATCTTTATGGAGCATATTATTTTATTAACTGTTTATTTTTTTAGTACAAAACAGTACAGGTTACTTATACAAGCCTTAAACATACTTATATAAACCTTAAACATACAAAATATAGCTCTGAAGCAACGTACGAACAAATTCAACTTATAAACGATCGTCCAGACCGTAACGCGTTCGTGAGTAGGGCAGCGTCTGTACAACGTAATATGACCACGATAATTTTCTACATTCTTATCTCTTAGTCTTGAATATGGTTGGGTGGTTTGGGCATGTGCCTGCTGCTGTCTTATTAAGGTTATTTGGGCCTAACCATTATGGAAAACAGTGACTACATCAGGCATTATGACAACCATCTGAGGGCAGGATCACAACAAGAATTAATTGGATGATATCCTCAATGCCAGCTGTTAACATTTTTCTTGCCCTGCAAAATTTACATTGTATTACTTCGAACAGCTGGCCAGAGTGCTTGTTGAGTCCTGACATGCATGTATACATGGTATGATCCATGTGCAGTATATATCAATTTGAATATACATCATTTATATGGTTAAATTAGCAACGGTTGAACAGATGTGAGCTTTATTTTCAAACAATTGAAAGAATGTGTGTTGTTTCAGTATGTGTGCTTGAATTTAAAAAGAAAATTATATAATTATATAAGCCTGCCACTGTTAATTTAACAAGATCCATTTTTCATCCATCCATCCATCCATCCATCCATCCATCCATCCATCCATCCATCCATCCATCCATCCATCCATCCATCCATCCATCCATCCATCCATCCATCCATCCATCCATCCATCCATCCATCCATCCATCCATCCATCCATCCATCCATCCATTCATCCATACTGTTCATCCCCATCATAGCTGTGTAGTGGCGGGCTAGACTATGTTTTGGTACTTTCACAGACCACATTTACAAGATGTTGCAATAAGAAAAATAATTATGACCAAAAACCAAGCCAATTTCATTCATCGCAGTTTAAAGCGAACACTTTCATTGTTTTTTAAAATGCTGGGGAAAAAAAATGGTATATATATGGGTTATACTGTGTATTAGAGCCATAGACGCCAGAAGCCACCAGAGTAGATCCGACCCAAGATGCAGACTGAGCAAAATTGTGGGAGGGTGTAAGCCATTAAGCCATTATCTTGGTGAATTTGGCATCGGCGGCCATGGTGGCAGAACGCAAATGGCACCATCTCCCACACACCAGTTAAAAGGTCTACTCCAAGTTGCCTAGGTCACATCTTCCCGATCATGTAACCATTCTAGACGGCAACTAAGACAATCAGAAGACGAGTAATGCTACGTTGAAAAAAAAAATACGAATAAGGGCTGCATCGCGTAAACTGTAAGCCTTATTTTTCTAGATAGCAGCGCCTAGGCAACCTGTGGAGATTCGAGCCAGATTGCAAGACAGACGTGAGAAGTTGTCTTTTTATGTTGTCATTGGTGGTTGCTCCGCTAACGGACCAAATTGCATTATCTTGTCATCCTTTGTCGAGGATTAGAGGAAACTCCAACAACCTGAAATTGTCTCAGATTACATGGAACGGGACTTTAGAAAACTTTCCTTGCTGTTCAATTCAAAATAATAAATTGAGGACTTGATTTGATTTGGAAGTGAAAACATTGAAATATCCTGCTGCACGCATCATCGCCAAAACCCCCTCTCACTATCACATCACCCCTGTCCTTCAGCAATTCCACTGGCTCCCAATCAACCTCCGTAATTCTGCGATTTGGACTCTAAACTCACCTCTTCAGACTTGCCTATTCTTGATCATATGCCTCACACGCCGCCCCTTTTAACTATAATGTGTTTTATTGTGTATTTATTACTTGCTTGTTTTACTCCTCGTTTATTGTTGTGTCCTACACATATGTACAGCGACCTTGGGTGTCCAGAAAGGCGCTTCAAACTACAATGTGTTATTATTATTATCATTATTATTATCATGATGATTATTATTATTATTATTAAATATTGAATTTAGTACCATCAAACTTCCTCTTATGCTCCTCTTACTGTATGTATTGTATGAATAATGTTGACAAAAACATTACCTTATTTCTCCTCTAGAAGGGTGTCAGAAATGTGTTCAGACGTCACAATGGTGTTTTGTATTTTGAGCCCATGCTTTGTGGAAAATAGCATCTCCCCGTTTTCCTCTGTGCTCAGTACACTCGAAGAATTTGGCAACCAAGCGCAAAAATGATCAAAACATGTTTGATACTCGACGCCATTGGCGCCGTTCCAGTTTCCTCCAAATTTGCCCCTGCACACCTGATTCGAAAATGAAAATGCTGATTGCGAGTGGTGTCGCATGCGGCTGGCGCCACTGATTCTCCCGTTCCATCCGGCGTGAAGGAATAGGAGCTACAAAATGACATTGCATGTAAAAACTAAAGGTAACCTAACCGATATATACCGATTGCATAGGGATATAACTGCCTTCAGGTTCTAATACAGTCCCTGTAACTTAATCACTCAAGCGTTCCTGGGACTGCAAAGGTGAAGGCAGTGTCTCTGTATCGAATGGCTTTGCAACATGATTTACAGTCAACCTCGGGCCTTTTCAGTAATGTGTCGTAGCGTGTATGGCATTAAAGCAACAAATATGTGTCGACTGAGCATCCCTAAAGCCGCTGACGCATGTTCCCTTCTTTTGGCACTCGTCCCAGCCTAACAACTGGGGCCATATTCGATCTGTCACTGCCATGTGTTTGCTCTCATCATATCACATGGGTCTGATGTCACTCAAAAGCCCGCATCCTACTGCATGCCTCTTGGCATCGCTGTGGGCACTCTGAGCTTAGCAGGTCCGCACTAATGAAGTCAACAAATTTAATGGCTGTCGATGTTGTCCGTTACAACGGCACTGTTCTGAATGCTACGTCGGTGCTCAGATAAGATAGCTGCAAAAGCATGGGTTGAAAAGCATACACTTCCATTTGGACTATGCAAATGTCCCCCGAAGGACACTGACTTGATTCCTAGTGACCGTAACAAATTCAGAGGTCAAATTTGACGGTGATGCTTGGGGGAAGTGCAGATTTTGTCTTCTGATTGTAGCTGTCAGTGTTCAGTATAGGTTTGCAGCTAATGAAGATTTTTAATAATTATCTAGTCTCAGACTAGTGAAACAATTAGTCGAATAATCGAATAACAACTACCGTAAATTCCGGGCTATAAGCCGCTACTTTTTTTCCAAACCTTCAACCCTGCGGCTTATTCAGTGATGCGGCCAATTTATGTAATTTCTCTAACAGCCGCCAGCGGCGCTCGAGTACAAAAAGTAAGATTTAGACCGGTGGAATATATGCGCCGAGGAAGACTGCAACTTCTTAGCTTGCGCACAAATTAAATTAGCGTAGACATATCCTCATCATGCAAATTGCAAAAAGAAAGGCACATGACATAGCTTTCAAGCTAAAAGCAAACCAGCAGTCCGATAAAGAAGGAAACAGAGCTACTGCACGTAAACTTCACTTTGCGAGCGTGTTGCTAGCGTGTTTTTGAATAAAGGAGCGTGGGACGACGTCTATATGACAAGGTCTCTTTCCTATACTGGGGAAGACGACTTTGATGACGTCAGTTATAAGGAGGAAGATGAGGATGGCTTACCGGGGTTTCTACAAGTATGGTATGTTTTTTTTAACAGACCCGTTTACTGTGTTGCGAGCGTGTTTCTAGTAGCGTTTTGCTACCCTTCACAGGCACGGTTTGGGATGAAAGTTATAATATTATAATTAAAGCTTTGAAATCTCTCTCGGTGTACCGTCTTTCTTTGTAAATATGTGTAACCGATGTATAATATGTATTTGGGCCTGTATATTTTTGTAATGTATTTATTTGAGACACTTATTCTGATATGTTTTGCGAATTAAAAAAGAGGGGCGGAGCAAACGCGGGCTGACGGGAAGTGGGGTAAAGGTGAGTGAGACCTGTTGTCGCGGCGGACAATAGTGGATATATATTTTTCCCACCCTTACCTTTGGAAATATAGACCTTTTTTCCTTGGATTAGTTTAAACGGGTACCCGGACTCTGCAGGTCTGCATCAAACCTTAAGTACCGTTAGGATTTTCTGTTCATTTTGCCGGCTGTGGTTTTTGGACTGTGTACTTTATACAGTATTCAGTTACAATCGCGGGTCTCAAAGCCGGGTTTGGGCTAAATTTGTGATTGCGTTACATGTTTTAATGTGGGCGCATGCGGCTTATATACAGGTGCGGCTTGTGTAAGTACAAAATCGGTTTTCCTCTTAAAATGTGGTGGGTGCGGCTTATAATCAGGTGCGCTCTATAGTCCGGAATTTACGGTACATAAAAAAACAAATGTAGAGTGCATTTTGTAAAGTATATTCAGTGGTCAACTGCAAAGTCTGTAACAAAAGTACTTCTCAACAGTTTAAAATCAAACATTTTTAACAACTAACTTTTGTTGTTTCTTTAAAAATCAAGAACCGGAGTTTGTTTTTCGGACAGGATACATTTAATTGTAACTACATTTGTCAGGCACAGTCTGGCCGAACACTCAAGCTCTCTTTTATAGAGAAATAAACGCGAAGAAATGTACAATGCATGCTATCAAAACCGCATTGGCTTGAATGTTATTTGAATCTTACAGAGGGAAGTCAGACTCGGTTTTATTTAACTTTCCGACTGTTCTCTTTAAATGTTCGTGCATCATTGAGGTACTGCCATGATAAACAAGGTTTGCTTTGCAAACTTTGCAAGTAGTCTTTTTATTCGGCTTTTTAGGCTCCCAAACTTTCTAAATTTACTTGATGTTGACGCCAGCATTTATGTATGTTACCGCTCGAGACAGAGATGCTATAGAACATGAGCGACTCTCAGCAGAGATTATAAACATCTAAGATGCCTCACGCTGTTGGCAAAATAGAATAGAATAGAATAGAATAGAATAGACCTTTATTGTCATTGTTACAAAATGGGTTAACATATTGTGACAACGAAATTGGGCATGACTCTCCAGTTTTACACATTCACAGTGAGGTATGAGCCAAGAAGATAAAGGAACAGAGAAGATAAGGTTATAAAACAAGGGGGATAAGGCTATAGTTATAATTTACATGGTATTTACACAAGAAATGTCGGCATGTGGGATGTTACATACAGTGTTATCGTGATACTGTTGGTATCGTAAGGGTTGTGCAATATTGCATTGGTGCAAAGTCATCATAAAAATGTGTCTGACGACGCATTATATGTTATCGGTTTTGCTGACAACGGCCACCAATCGCTGCAGCAATATTGGTAAATCGAAGCGGAACATATATAGCATAAAGCCAACCGATCGTTTCAAATGGATGCTCACCGGCAACTTTATTGTGTTGTGCAATTTACTATATTTTCCAGAGGGATGGGTGAGTACCAATATCAGCCTTTTTCATTGCAGCTCCTTTTGTATCTTTCTGTCTGTTTGTTCTCTCTCTCGCTCTCTCTCCCTCTTACGGCTCCAAAGATACGTTTTCTTTTTTGGGGGGGGTCCAATATGGATCTTACAACATTTTGGGTCGCCTCTGGTTTAGCCAATCATTATGCGGAACTGTAACTTTGGACTTTGGGGTTATAACTCGAGGCTTGCACTTTTGTGACTTAGTCTCACCTCTGCTCCCTAGTAACTTGATCATACTTAGAGAGACATTATTTTGTCTTTTCTAATCTTCGAAGCCATGTACTTTTTCCGCTGGCGAGTAAAGATCAAAGCAGCATGGTTTTGCACATAAGACGAGTGCAAAGAATGAGGATTTGGGCCTAATTGAAGGCAGATGCCCCTCAGCGTGCTCTCCCCCAGTTTCTCGGATTTCAACTTTTCATAAAAGCCCAGCCGCAGAACATTCCCTCCAGAGTCGCAAACACTTGCATGGTTTCAGGTCTCGTAGTCGTCTGAAAGTACTCTAACCTCGGCTCTCCGAGCCGTGCTGCTTCGACTCTGCTCGAGCAAACATCAGCTGACTGCTTGGAAAGCTATTTACTGGCTATCACATTACAACAGTGAAGCGACCGAGCCAAGATAATCATCTTTCCTCTATTGGTCAATGAACAGTTGTATGGTACTGATTTGATGTCTCTAATTTAAATGTAGAAAGAAGTGAGTGATTCATTGATGCACAATTTTACTCTTTAAACCAATTAAAGAAGTTTATATGGTTAGAAAATGGGTGCCTCAAATAGTTCTCTTAGGGACAGGGATATAGTGATTACTTATGTGGCTCTACAAACTGGCTTAGACCCACACGACTTAGACCCGGTGTTGTTTGCCTTGAAACGCAAGTCAAATCAAGGCCCGCGGGCAAAATCCAGCCTTTTGTGAATGTTTACTTCGGCCCCCTAGATTATCTTGATTCACTCTTGTATTATACACAGTGTTGCCCACTTGCAAGATTTAGTGAACTACAGCAGCCAGGCGAGAGTGTGTTCCCCTCATGGCAACTAATTTTATACTGTGTTTAAGCTATAATACAAGGCTAAAATGAGATGCAAGTGCATTAATAAGTTATCTACACAAATATTGAATATTTATTTGTTGGATTCCAGGTGCTTAAAGTTTTCACAGCATTTTTTTCAAGGAAGGTTCTGGTAGTGAGCATGTTTTGTCTTGCACTGCCTCTTGGTACTATATTCTTTAAAAACAGCCACAGTCTCTAAGCAAATTAGGGAGGCGCAGTTGTTTCAAATTTCTGTATAAACTAATACTCAAATTTCTACGTGCCCTTAAAGCAGTGTCCCTCACAATCAACTTTCCTTTAAAATAAATAAATAAATAAATAAATGAATGAATATATATATATATATGTATATATATATATATATATATATATATATATATATATATATATATATATATATATATATATATATATATATATATATATATATATATATATATATATATATATATATATATATTTATGTATATGTTTTTTTTTTTTTACAGTCGCCATGTCGGAAATGGGGTGGGCCAAGGGCTAGGTGGGCAAGGTGGCCAAGGGCCTACAGCCATCATCTTGTGAAATGGTGAATTTTTTGTACAAATGTCTTTTATACTGCGATCAACATTACTGATGGGCCACATCTTATTAATTTCATGACAGAGGCTGCGGGCCAGAAAAATGTGATCATAAACCCTAACTGGGCTGGAATTTGGACATGCCTGGCCCATATTCTATAAAACAAAAACGCTTTACATATCTAGCTACTCACTGGCGTCTTTGTCCAATAAGGTAAATATTTTGTCAAAGTATTAATTTAAAGTAAAAAGTGCACTAAGCGTGAGATTCATTTCATGCCAAAGGACATCTAATATTTTTTCAAATAATTGTAATTCTACATCTAAAATTAGCCCAACAGCATTTTTTTGTAAAAAAACAAAAATCAATAGCCATTCAGCCAAGTCAAGTCGGGATAAGCCAAGGAGTGTTAGCTCTTAACACACACTCAAGCATTTCCAACCCGGAGAAATGTGTTAGTCATTACGTCCTGACCATGTTTATTGAATAAAACTCCATTTAAGCGTTGTGTTTATGCACAGTCAGAAACACTCAAATCGTACATCTCTGCACACACAACCATTTGTGTCGTTTCTACTTGATGTAAAACATCTGTAAGAAATATGGATTTAGTTATACTAGTATTACTCATGTGGAAAATGGGTAAGGTGTTATTATTCAAATCCATCACTTAAAAAAATAACTGTCATGTAACTTGAGGACAGAGTATAAATACAACGCAGGTTTTTTTGTCTCGCTTCTTTCTTAACAGCAGTCATACTGCTCCGCTTGACAATTTTGAGTCATTCGTATAAGCATGTACTGTATATATACTAGTGTCAAGACTAATGAGTTATAAAGGAATGTGTTCCTGAAATGCAATTACGTTTCTCTGTGACAAGTACTGTAACGCAATATTAATAACATTTTCTACAGATACTGAGGTCTCTTCATAGTATGTTCCTGTTTTACTCCCCTACTCATTAAAAACAGATTATGTATTACAGTGTCCTCTAGTTGCTTAATACTCCTGCTTCTCTCACGTTGTAAAATATAACCCTCGATCCGCCAGAAACAGCAATTGAAGGGTGGGCGCGTTTATATTTACATACAAAATAAAACTGAATACAGTTAAAGTGGTGCCATTTTAAGCGAAGAGTGTGAGGAGGCAGAATTTAACGATGTTCACCCTACCATGTACAGTATGCTAGCATTGTATCCAAATTTATAACTATAAAATAAAATACATTAATACTTTGCTGCATCTTGGTTTTCTTATGTTAGTTTCGCTACCTTGCGGATTTTCATCATGCATTGTGTTCTGCATTCTGATTGGCTAAACAAAGGAAGATGCTTTCTACTGCCAATAATACGGACCTCTCCACCTGCCTAATCTGCTCTGGAGCTACATGCGGGTCTTTGACACTCCCTAGGGGCTCCTTTGCACTTTTTAAAAACATTTGATAATGGAAAGATATATGGTTTATGTAGGAAAGATGGGAAGTTGAATGCAGTTTTACCACAACGTCCACAAGATGACGGCGAAGTATCCTATAAAAAATAATGGATTACATAGTTGTGCGGCTAAATAATTTTTAAATTAACAGAAGTTATTTGTAAAACCAAAAACTTTTATAAAGTACAGTACTTTTCTTTGTTAAACAAATAATTGAGCAAGTAAATTGTTACTAAGTGAAATAAAGGTTTGTACTCTGCGGGTTTTAATTATCGCAGGACGTTTTTGGAACGGCACCCCTGCGGAAAACGGGGGATTACTGACCTCAATTCAGAGGGTCAGTTTGTATGCCCATACTGTATTTGGTTGTGTGTCACCAATAGTGAATGGTAGGTAGGAAGGGATGTGGATTAAACAGGAACAACAAACAAACTGAAATTCAATAGGGCAAACCTAATCACAGTATGCCGGGAACGTGCACTACATTTTGGTCTTTTTATTTTTGCAATACACTATGCCAGGAGAAAAAAACAAAACACATTGAACAGTACACAAAAACCCAAAGGAGGTCTTCAAGAGGTTTGGAGCCTAGAGACAAAATTGATATGGAGTGGTGTACCCAATTTACTCTATTCATTTTATTATTTGGCCATTTTATATCAATCGGGGTCGGTTTCTATGCGAGCATACAGGATAATTTTTTAACTAGAGACCATTGCTACTTCACGCTTCAGTTATTGCTGGTTCACTCCTTTGCAGATTTTGAAATGATTGATTTTGTCTTTGTTTTAATTGATATCATTGCATTGTGCATTTTTTTCAGTGCTCTGTGTTGGGCAGATGTGACTGTGTGCACTTAGCTCATATCTAAAGCTGAGTTTGCTTTTGCCAAATGTCCTCCAAATTTGTGTTTAATATTGTATAATGACAATATTAATGAATTAATGACAAACATTAGTGCAGCTGGTATTATGTGTTGTGTGCTATCATTTGTAGATTTATCATTGTTTCTGGTTACAGTCGTATACTTTCAGTCGGTAGTGTTTTTTTCCTTTTTCCCTGAAAAATGTTTTTGCAAGAAACTGCTAATTTTATTGTGATTTTTATTTATTTATGTATTCATTTATTGCTACTAAATGTTATTGGTCTTCTTTTTATTGCACTGTTGTTTGTAATGTTATTCTTTTTTATTCACAAACATTTCACTATTATTATAACTTAGGCCAGTCCCAAAGGACTACGTTGTAATTTTTTTCTCTTGGCTTTAATGTGGATGGTCTTTGACATTTTCTTTTCCCTTTAAAGCCTTTATTACATGTTTACCCTTGAGTGTCATGTCTAATCTCGTTGGATACAATATTTCACAACGTTTATATCAAAAACAATGAAGATGATTTTATTCTATTTTCATAAATAACAGCAAAATCGATAAACGTACGTGTGGTTTTATGGGGTACTGCAACTCCCGACCACCGACCGCTCCAAGCCGCCAATCCAATCTTCAATTGGCCCAATGCTGGGCCATTTGCTGGTCGGTACAAAATTAACCTTTCGGGGTAAATCTTCAATCTATAATGATTGTTTCAGTAATTGGTCTCCTTAGTTTATTTTTGCCTTTGACTGAACCGATGTGACTAAGAGATAGACTAAGAAAAAAGGATTAAAGCGAAAGGGAGCCACATAGTCCAAATCAAGCAGAGTCAAAAATGACATCTCCATATTAAGGCCTGTGTTGCCGGTGTCAGTTCTAATTTCTGCAAGCCTGTGGGGAACCGAATGCAACCAGGCAGCACGGGCCTCATCTCGTTCCTCCTCCATTTTGAATCAGGGCCGGCAAATCCCAAGCTGCGGGGAAAGGAATATTACTGGCAAATTGGTTTTAGATTAAAGGAGGTGGGGAGGCATCCTGCTTTCTCAGCTCTTTCCCAGGTGAACTTAATCTAATTTCATTAAAGAGATGAGGACGGATGATCACTTATGTTGAAACATTAAGCCGATCCATTTTTCTCAACCATATAAACGCTGTCATGAGTTGACAGCGGCTTGGAACGTGGCCTGTTTGTTGCATTATATTAATCTCAGAAAATGATTTGCATATTTTTAACTCAAAAAGGTTGGTGTTTCTGAAGAAAATATGCAGTTAATGAGGATGGCAACGTGGATTCTAACAGTGGGAGGGAAATATAAACATTTTTTTAAAGCGTTTTTTTTCTAGGAGGACAAGCGTGACGCAAACTAACGCTTTCCGTTGCTGTAAAAATGTAAGAAATACATATTACATTTTAACTTCGCAGCGCTACTATGCAAGTAAAAGACGTAAGGGAAAACAGCTCCTTTGCTTCTTTTTTTTCTGTCTGCTGTGTTTCCTGTGAGAGCACAGCAAGCTCCGCCCCTTTTCACTCTGCACTCTTGATTTCAACACAGAAGTCACATTCAACGGGTAAGCGCACAGTGCTGTCATAAGCACTTTTTAAGTAACAAAGTCGCTTTTTTTAATAATATTTCTGATTTTTGTCAGTATATATGACACTTGGGGATATTATTTATGTTTTGTCGCTCAGGCCTGAGGATGGCTGCTTTTACTTTATTATGCGCATTCTATTTTGTTGTTTTTTTTTTAATCCTAAAATAATAAATGACATCAAAAATTAGATTCATTTCTTGCATGTCTTTATCAAAGAAATGAAACATACTGTAAATTGTTTTCATTGGAATAACGTCAGCACGGCGGCGCAGTGGTTAGCGCTTGTGCGGCACAGTTCATGTCATGGGAACCTGTCGTGGGTTCAAATCCAGCTCCAGACTTTCTGTGCGGAGTTTGTATGTTCTCCCCGTGCTTGCGTGGGTTTCCTCCGGGCACTCCGGTTTCCTCCCACATTCCAAAGACATGCATTTCAGGTGAATTGGCCGGTCCAAATTGTCCCTAGGTGTGAATGAGCGAATGAGTTGTCTGTCCCTGTGTGCCCTGCGATTGGCTGGCAACCAGTTCAGGGTGTCCCCTGCCCACTGCCCGATGATTGCTGGGATGGGCTCCAGCCCCCCGCGACCCTACTGAGGATAAGCGGTACGGCTAATGAGATGAGAGATGAGATGAGAATAATGTCAAACTTGACAAGGTATCCTACAACAGAGTATTCACATCGTGCATCATTCACTGCTCAAAACTTTAATAGTAGGCTAATATGGATAATATACTGTATATACATAAAGGAGGTGTTGTATTCATTAGAAGGCCCATTCATTAATTATTTTTCCGGCCTCTGACACATTTTTGTTTTTTTGGGTCCAATATGGCTCTTTTAACACTTTGGGTTGTCAATCCCTGATCTAAGCCATGGGTCTTGAACGTATGGCTTGCGAGTCAGGTGTGGCTCTTTTCAAGAGTACCTGTATATTTGGCTCAGAGATCACATTCACTGTTATAGTGCAGTTCGGCTGGATGTGCAACAATGCATTTCTACCACTAGCGGCAGATGCACTGTAGCATTTTTCTACATTTAAGGCATGTAAGGAGTAGGGCTGCACCAACGAACCAATACAATTTATTAAAACTGTTTAATAAAGGCGGTGACAATGAATTTAATCATCAATTTGCTGTGTCACTCCATTGATGCGTCACCTAGCACTTTATCCATTCATCCATCCATCCATCCATCCATCCATCCATCCATCCATCCATCCATTATCTGCACCACTTATGCTCAGTAGGGTCGCGGGGGTGCTGGAGCCCATCCCAGCTATTTCAGGCAGTGGGCAGGGGACACCCTGAACTGGTTGCCAGCCAGTCGCAGGGCACACAGTGACAGACAACTCACTCGCTCATTCACACTTAGGGAAAAATCAGACCGGCCAATTAACCTGAAATGCATGTTTTTGGAATGTGAGGAGGAAACCTGATGGCAGGAGGCGTTCTCGAGCCTTCTTTAATGGTAGCTTCTGAACTAGATTTTCCTTTACACAAGGAGCAAGATATTTGTTAAAAAAATGGTGTATGAATGCTTGAACAAAGAGGTCTATAGTGTAACTAATTACAGTCGGGGCACATCTGGAAGGAACAGCCTGATGAAGTCAATGCCTGAAAACTGCTGTAGTCAGGTGGTGAACCATGAATGGCTGATTTGTTTTCATGGTTACAAGTGGGCACCTGTCTTGGCAAAACTCAGCACAAAACGATCACTACCCATTTAGCTTGAGTGCTAACTATTACAAATGAAAGCCCTCTTAGTGAGAGAAATAAATTGTTTTACTCTTCACTGATCTTTTTTAGATAGCTGGTCTTACGAATGTCACCCGTTCACTAAATTTCACAGCAATTTCTGGGAATTAGTCCCGTTTCAGAAAATACATTTGAAGCTATACCCAGGAGTTGTTTCATTCAATTTCACACAATAAACCAGTATCACCCTTTTATTATTACCATATTTAGATGTGTATAACGTGCACTAGTGTATAACGCGCATCCCAATTTTGTTTATTAATAATCAGTTTGAAATTTTATTTTCCTTTTTCTCAGGTCAAAGTCTGTGTTTGGATGCAATGGTAATCAAACTCAGGTCATGGCTGTGCATGCGCTAAATCCTAACCACTGATGACACAAGAATAGGTATCAGATTTCAACTCGTTGTCTCAATATTTTTGATTTCCAATGAAATATCATATTTACCGGACTATAAGGCGCACCTAAAAACAAAAAAAGCCAGAAATCTGAAAGTTTGCATTATAATCTGGTGTGCCGCATAAACCGGAAATGCAGTAAATAAAATCAGCTTTAATGAATGAATCAATTCAATTTAGCAGTGAACCAGATTTTAAAATATTTATGTTCTGTGAAATACGTTGGGGTTTTTTTTGTGTTTAATTTGAGATTTTTCTTTTTAATTTCAATTGCAAGGCAGCACGGCGGCGCAGTGGTTAGCGCTTGTGCGGCACAGTTCATGTCATGGGAACCTGTCGTGGGTTCAAATCCAGCTCCAGACTTTCTGTGCGGAGTTTGTATGTTCTCCCCGTGCTTGCGTGGGTTTCCTCCGGGCACTCCGGTTTCCTCCCACATTCCAAAGACATGCATTTCAGGTGAATTGGCCGGTCCAAATTGTCCCTAGGTGTGAATGAGCGAATGAGTTGTCTGTCCCTGTGTGCCCTGCGATTGGCTGGCAACCAGTTCAGGGTGTCCCCTGCCCACTGCCTGGAGATGGCTGGGATGGGCTCCAGCCCCCCGGCGACCCTAATGAGGATAAGCGGTACAGCTAATGAGATGAGATGAGAATTTCAATTGCAAACCTCGCTTTTAGTATAGTTTTAAACTTCATTCGCGGTGCACATTATATATGAAACTGATAACAAAGAAATATTTTGAAGGTAGGCCTTATAGTCCGGAAACGATGGTAGTAAAGTTCCGTCATACAGTGAAGAAAGGCACAAGTAAACTAGTTGTATTTCAGCAGAGATATAAAATATAAATTGGAAAGATTTAGATTTGATTCAATTTTAATCATGCATTTTCTTATTTTACGATAAAAAACTAAAACTATCTTGAGAAGTATTCGACTTAAAAAGAGCAAACCTTTTTGATAACGTCGTCAGATTTGATTGAGTTTTTTTGCAATGCGTGCACTCTATTTGAAATCTTGCTTTTTGGTGCATGTGTACAATAGTCCCGTTTGCATATAGAACTGCAGGTATAATAGAAGCATCCATGGCTTCCTTTACCATATGCAGTGGCACTGAGCCGATGCAAGATGACTGACAGGCTTGTGACGTGACATGCGTGCGTCAACTAGCTGGCAGCCTTGTTTTTTTTTTTTTACTCCAATAAAGAAAAAAATGAATATTGACGTGCCCATCCACACATAATGTAAATTGGGCCTCCTATCAATGTATTATTTATGGGGAACACAGTAGATGCTTCAACAGAACTGGGAGCTAAGCTTACAGCGGATTAGGCATGCTATCTCATTCATTTACCAGGGAGTAATTGCTAAATTGCAAGGGGATTCGAATGTAGTGCAGGTCCCTGAAGGCGTCGCATCTTGTAAGCAGGTGGCTGCCACCAACCAACCATGTGCTAAAACAAACAGACCGTGGCCTGAGTGACTGACTACATCTGTCAAATGACAGAGTTAAGATTTGATGATGTGACAACTAACATTTGGTAGGATATTTGCATAAAACTCTTAAAGCTGCAATGCAAGTATAAGTATGACCATCTTTTCCATGCAGTTACCTGAAGGTAAAGATTACTGCCTGATGAACATATACCAGGGGTGGGATAAATCAGGAACGTCAGACTTTTAAATCCGGCTTGTTAAACAAAAATGCTACCCAAATACTAGTAGTGCTATACTAAATTACAGAAATAACCCTACAAAGATACTACTACAGAAATACTAGTACAATAATACTACAAAACAGTACTACAAAACACTGCAGAAATACTACAAAGCTTTAAAAAAAAAACTATTGTAATGCTACAAATATACTAGAACATTAATACTACATAAATACTAGAAAACCAAATGTTCAAATTAGGGCTTGATCGGACATACTGTAATATATTATTTTGCTTGAATTCTGAAAAGAAAAAGGAAACACAACAAAAATGCTACAAAGATATTAGTACAGTAATACCATGATAAAAAAAATACTTCTCCACAAATACTACAACAGAAATCCTACAGAGAAACTGCAAAGGTTCTATAAATACATCTACATTAGTAATACAGAAACACTACAAAACTAAATATTACATTTTGACTTGAAAACCCAATTCATTATTTTGCTTTAATACTGAAAAATAAATTTACAGATATGCGATAAAAACGGGTACAGTAATACTATAATATGAAAAATAATTACTAGAGAGATAGTACTACAACAATATTACAAAAATACTACCATTGAAATACTATTGCAGAAATGCTACAAAGTTCTACAAAATAACACTACAGTACTGTAATACTACAAAAATACTGCTACAGAAATACTACCCCAACAATACTACAAATACACTAGAACAGATATACTACTAAACATACTACAGAAATACTGCAAATGTTCAACAAAATAAAACTACAGTAATACAACAAAAATACTACAAAAGCAATACTACAAAAATACTCCAAAACTAAGTATCAAATTATGTTCTTAAGATTGGGACCTGTTTTAATTCTTAGTGTTTCCAAACCAAATTGAAACCAATCTCTGTAAAAACAAATGTAAAAAATCTCGAAAATATGTCAAGGTCTGTTGTATTTTCATTAATAAATGCAAATGAGAAAAATGTCATAATTCCAGGCCAATTTTATTCAACCCAGCGTGGCCCGCAACTCCAAAAATTGACATCTACAATTTTTAGGCATACATACCAATCAGTAGTAACAGACATTAAATATTCTTTACTTCCCTCCGTTTCGCATGTGCAAGCTCAAACCAGCCCAAAATCTTGTAAGAGTGACAGAATATCGCATCTATTTTCACCCCACCTCTTCACTTCCAAATGACATTTTTTTTTGCCTGGTGCACAAACAAAGAAAGCAGTCTTACCTTGTTGTCAATGTCACTCTCACTGTCACACTACAAGACAAAAGAACACAGAAAACATAAGGAATTATTCATTTGACTCCCTATGCAGCTCATAATCAATGCCGATGCATTATTTTTTTTTTTTTTGGCAACCACCTCTCATTCATCGAAAGTGTTCAAAAAACGACAAATGATAAACGAAGGAATTAAAAAGTTGACGTTTGTGAGATGCTTTTGTCTTTGAGTAGCAAGAGACAGAAAACTGGGGTTTCTACCACACATTGAATGTTGTACACAATCCTTCTACACCAGTGTTTGGAAAATTACAACCTGTGGGCCACATGAGGATATATATATATATATATATATATATATATATATATATATATATATATATATATATATATATATATATATTATATCTCTGCTGAAATACAACTAGTTTACTTGTGCCTTTCTTCACTGTATGACGGAACTTTACTACCATCGTTTCCGGACTATAAGGCCTACCTTCAAAATATTTCTTTGTTATCAGTTTCATATATAATGTGCACCGCGAATGAAGTTTAAAACTATACTAAAAGCGAGGTTTGCAATTGAAATTCTCATCTCATCTCATTAGCTGTACCGCTTATCCTCATTAGGGTCGCGGGGGGGCTGGAGCCCATCCCAGCCATCTCCAGGCAGTGGGCAGGGGACACCCTGAACTGGTTGCCAGCCAATCGCAGGGCACACAGGGACAGACAACTCATTCGCTCATTCACACCTAGGGACAATTTGGACCGGCCAATTCACCTGAAATGCATGTCTTTGGAATGTGGGAGGAAACCGGAGTGCCCGGAGGAAACCCACGCAAGCACGGGGAGGACATACAAACTCCGCACAGGAAGTCCGGTAGCTGGATTTGAACCCACACAGGAGGCTCCCAAGACCTTAGAACTGTGCCGCACACGCGCTAACCACTGTGCCGCCGATTGGCTGGCAACCAGTTCAGGGTGTCCCCTGCCCACTGCCCGATGATTGCTGGGATGGGCTCCAGCACCCCCGCGACCCTACTGAGGATAAGCGTTGCAGCTAATGAGATGAGATATATATATATAATAGTGCTTGAAGTCAAGTCATGTTTATTTGTATAGCCCTTAATCACAGAGACTCAAAGGGCTGCGCAGATCAAAGACTATTGCAAACTATTATTACAGACTATTATGACAACATCCCCTCATCTAAAACCTACATGAGGGCGAATATTATGTTAAAAATGTTTTAGGTGCCAACTTTGTCCATATTGTACCTTTGTCTGTAAACAACGAAAACACCACTATAGAAAAATTACAGAAATACTAGAAAGTTACTACAAAATTAAAAATCAAATTTAGTGCTTGAAAACAGGGAACAAATAAATTATTTGGCTTTTATTATGAAAAGAAAATACTATAGAATTGCAACCAAAATACTACTATAATACATAAATAGTAGTACAGAAATATTCAAACAGAAATACTACAACAATAAAACTAGAGTAATGCAAAAATACGACAGAAGTACTTCAAAATTACAGAAATACTAAAGAAATACCACTTCAGTAATACTAGAATGCAAAAAAAAACTAGTACAGAAATTAAAAAAAAAATCATGTCATGTTTATTTGTCTCATCTCATCTCCTCTCATTAGCTACACCGCTTATCCTCAGTAGGGTCGCGGGGGTGCTGGAGCCCATCCCAGTAATCATCGGGCAGTAGGCAGGGGACACCCTGAACTGGTTGCCAGCCAATCGCAGGGCACATGGGGACAGACAACTCACTCGCTCATTTACACCTAGGGACAATTTGAACCGACCAATTCACCTGAGATGCATGTTTTTGGAATGTCGGAGGAAACCGGAGTGCCCGAGGGAAACCCACGCAAGCACGGGGAGAACATACAAACTCCGCACAGGAAGTCTGGAGCTGGATTTGAACTCACGCAGGAGGTTCCCAAGACATGAACTGTGCCGCACATGCGCTAACCACTGCGCTGCCGTGCTGCCCATGTTTATTTGTATAGCCCCTAATCACAAAGAGTCTCAAAGGGCTGCACAGATTATCACGAATCACAGACTATTATGACAACATCTCCTGATCTAAAACCTACGTGAGGGCAAGGAAAAACTCAAAAACTTCAACATGAGGAAAATGAAGAAACCTTGAGAAGCGACCGCACATTAACAAAAAAATAAATAAAATAAAAATATTAAATAATTCAAGTATAATATAAAATAAAACTAAAAGCAAAATGATGACCAGGCTGCAATGGATGTTGCATTTACAAACAATAAAATAAAAAACAAAAACAAAAAAATAATTAAAGTATGATACAAAATAAAAATCAAATCAAAAGGATGCCCAGGTTGCATGGGATGTAGCATTAACAAACAATGCGTAGATATTGTCAATATGAAATATAGGTCATTCAACTACAAAGATATTACTACAGAAATATTAAAAGAAAAATATTATGACATAAATACTACAAAATAATACAACAATGGAAATACTTCCAACTCGAGGTAAGATCTTGGCCCAAACCTGGCCCGAATTCAGCCCAAATCTGGACAGCATGCACTTACTTTTACTCAAGGATTTATTTAGATAATTTTTACTTCTACTTGAGTAATATTTTTTTGAAGTAACAGTACTTTTACTTGAGTAACACACTTTGTTATTGCAGTTCAGCACCGAAATGCGCACTTCAGCGCTGAACTTTTATTATTCAGATAACTCTTTCATAAAGAACATGCTTACCAAACTAGCAGTTAAACTCAAAATCCCTAAATCCAAAGAAATTTTCGTCCTTGGTGTCACGGTATAGAATGCCCTGCTTCCTCTTTTCACCTCTATGTCCCCTCAGACGTCATTTTCGCTTCTCGGCAATAGCTTACAAGATTTACAAACTTTCTTTTGCTTTTCGGCCAAATATTTTACTATTTGCATCTTGCAATCTGCAGAATATGATATGATTAAATTTCATTTTGCTGCACTCTGGCACTGCACATCAAAGTGCACACTTAATTGGAGGGACTCGACTGTAAGTAAACCCCAGGCTGCTGACTGCAGCCAAAACGAATGCTTTCGTGTCAAACTACGCACGGCACTGAAGTAAAACTTCGGGCTTCGGTCCCTCAAATCAAATTAATCGGTCAGGTTCGGGCGGGTTAAGGTTTATATGCCCACGGGCTGGGTCGGGTCAGGCTGGATTTATTCAGGCCTGATCTTACATCTGCTTTGAAATTATTTCTAAAGAAATAATAAAATATACTACAACAGTAATACTAAATTAAAAAATACTACTAGAGAAATATTATGAAATAAATATGACAGAAATACTAAAAAAATAAAACTATAGTGATACTACAAAACTTTATTGCATGAACAAGTAATAAAGGAATATATATATATATATATATATATATATATATATATATATATATATATATATATATATATATATATATATTATTTTTGCATTAATTTTGAGCATTTTTCTGAATATAAAGAAATTGAACATGAAGATTTCTGCATGTATATCTATCCATTCTTAAATGAAAAAAATTGGATTGGTCTCCAGGACCAACCTCTCTAAATAGTTGCCCACTCCTTTTCTACACTTTCCGTTATTTTATAATGACTTCACATTCAGTTGCTGCTTGTCCTTTAGCCTTATAACTGTGCTTTTCAAATGGACAATAGTCTGAAGGACACAGAGCTACCACTGTCTATGTCCTTAGAGTTTATTAAATGTGGTATTTACCAATCTACCTTGTGACGAATACCAGTCTTTAAGGGGCAATCTCATCTCTAAAACGCTAAAGAACCTTAATCACAAGGTAGCTTCAAAAAATGCCTTATCTGGTATGTTCAAAGGACAAATTGTCCTCCATTTAACCAGAAATTGAAAGCATTAGTCTTGCTGGCATAACCGAGGTCTTCAGGTCGTCATCCCTGAAACGCCCACAGAAAGAAAACATTGTATACACGAATAAAAGTTATTTGATTCTGTGAAAAAGGAACATTTGTTAGACATATTTCACAGTGAAAGCTTCTGTAGATTAAGTAACCTCAGAATAGATTCTCAATTTAATTTCCTTTCATTTCTCTTTTTTGTCACTGATGGATCTTTGTTGTTACCCTTTAAGCACTCTTAACTAAAACTTGTGTAAAGAAGAATGATCGAATAAAGGTCTTTTAAAAAAATTCATAGTCAATTCATAACATTATATGAGTTTTTGGCCACAATGTGCAACTATCTATTCAGAGCAAAAACATCAAAAGATATGTACAGTACTGCGAAAAAGTATTTGCCACCTTTCTAAATTCATTGTATTTTTGCATATTTATCACTGACAAAGGTTTTCCATCATCAAACCAATTTTAATATCGCACTGAGACAACGCAAGAAAATATAACATACAATTTTGAGATGTTAATTTGAATTATTAAGGTCTAAAACAAATCAAAACCTACCTGACCATATGTGAAATAATTAGTCTTTCACAATGCTGTGGGGGAATTATGGCCCACTCTTCTTTGCAAAATTGTTACATATCTGCCATTTGGAGGGTTTTCTAGCATGAACTGCCCATTTAAGGTCACACCACAGCATCTCAATTGGATTTAAATCCAATACTTTTTGGTCAGTGTTTATACCAAGCGATGCTTAATGTGGAAGTTTAGGTTAAACAGTTTTGGTTTTAAAAATACGTCTTTCTCTCTTCGCAACTAGGAGGCACACTTTTAATTCTTATTTTTTCTTGATCAATGGGGTTTTAAAAACAAGTTCTATTGCTGCTGACAACCTGTATACAATTTGTACTGAAAAAGCAGACATTTGGGTTGGTTGTACTGATCCAAATATCGATATTATCGATACAAGGCAAGTACCTGGATTTGATCATAACTATTGTCCTTGGATTTATACTTCACCCCTCCGCAAATTTCCAAAAAGACCACTTCTATATGTAGATTTCTTAGTCCTGCTCTCTCTAACACAGCACCCTCTGCCACTCTCTAAGTTTATGTCTGTTTGGTGACTGACAGGCACACTTTTAGCACCTCTCCTTACTTGGTCTGCTGCTGCCTCTTCTCTGCCAGGTGGGAGAGCGGGAAGAATTTAGGTGCCTAACCGTATCAGAAGCTTAATAAGACAGAGGTAAACGGGGAGCGCAATACATTGTGGAATCTTTCCTTCAAAACCCATAAACACATGTAGAAAGTTCACCACAGCAATGAGCTGCAACCAATTTCTACATTGTTTAAGATGCATTGTAAATATTTAGTAAAAAAAAAAAAAATAAAGTGCCTAAAATATTTGTGCTGCATTTATTGACCCTTGGTTTGGCCATGGTCCAAAAATTTTTGTGTGTGTTTTTTTTTTGCCTTTTTCCCCTTTTATTTGCTTTTTATCGTATGTTTGTCTTGCTGTCGGTCACCCCTCTTGAGGGATATGACCAAGGTAGATAGATAGATAAACGGACTCAAAGGGGTTGGATACATTATTTATTGATCAGGGCATTTTAAAGGAAAACATATTGGTATTGGATTGGTATTGATAAATACTAATAATTATTTACTTAAATCAGATCAATACCAACATTCTCAGTATCGCCCACTCCTAATAGGATCACCTCAATGGAATGCCTACTTTAAAATCCTCAGAACTAATGTCGTAAGTTTTTAACATTTTATTGGTATATGGTAAAAAAATTGGTAATGCAAACTCAGATCTGTTGGTAAAAGCAGCTTATAATAAATTCCTTCCTTCCAATTCCTTTGTTTTTGTCAACATTTTTAAGTTGGTCTTTTTTGTTTTTGTTTTTGGTTTTTTGTTTCTCTCTCTTGTTGGAATCTGGAAAAAGGAGTGGGGTAATGAAACGATAACAGCTTTTTGATGCCATTGTAGTAAGTCAAATCCGTTATCACAGGAGAAAATCAGTGCAAGAGTGCAAAAGACAACATCTCCCCAGAATGGTGTGGTGAACCATTTAGTGCTTATTTGTGGTGGAATCTACAATTCCTTTGAAAAAATCTAACCCTCCTCAAAAATAGTTAAAGGTTATCTAAGGTTATCTTATGTATTTGAGTTTGGACAGTGTTTACACAGAGAGTATTTTGGTTATAAGGGTTTCACAATAATTGGTCAAAAAAACATTTACTTTTTAGTCTCTAAAACACGGCATTTTAAATGTTCCTTATAAGTTCTCTACAGGATACCAAGAACATAATGCCGCCTACAGAAGATAATGCAACACTAATTGCAAATCATAATAATTTATCTTCTACCACTGGAGATAGTGTGACACAGTGAATGCTAGGTCTATGTTCTCCATTATACAGGTAGAGTGACAAAAGAGCTAAAACACACATCGCTACATGTGTTGGAAAGTACATTTTGTGAGAAGCATAAGAAAAACAGGGTGCTCTAGAGAAGAACTGTTTGAGCAGTTCTGTTCTATTGACTTGTGTAGCTGTTTGACATACTTCAGATTACAGTAATAGAATAAACCCTAAACACATTTGTATAGCCATTGCTTGAGTGATGGATTGAAAAAGAGCATCATTTTGTACTTTCTATCTTCAGCATACGCATTTATGATTGTTCAGATCGGCCCTTAACTGTAGACAGCTCCCCAATCAGTGAGACAGATTCAAAGTACAACATACACTATAATATACATCTGGTATATACTCAGACCATTCAGTGGATTCAAATGATATTTTAACCATTTTCAACACTTTACAGTCAGGGGATGTGTTTTTCTGCCTATAATCATGCCATTACCTAGGCAGGCCATGAAGGTGACCTGTAATCTCATATCTGGGAAGAGCGCAGGAGAATGTCATGAATTTTTTGGGCATTTGCTATGCCAGATTCTTGTTGACGTGTACAGCCAAGGCAATAGTCGCTGTGCATCCCTGAACACATTAAAACGACTGGTTCAAATTAATCGCATGGCTCCACTTGTCACACTCTGAGTCAGGCATGAGTTTTGCCACAGGGACAGGAGAAAACCGGCGAGGAACAACAATTGTTCAAAACTGACACTAAAAACGGCTTGCTTCTGAAAATTCGTTCTGACATTTGCCATACAGGATTGAAATAAACAGAAGTGACAAAGTAGGTTATTTTACAAATACATTGAAATAATGGTACATTGTTTGTCTTACAGAAAATATCCTTATGAGTGGAAAGAAAGTATTTTGTAACAAAATGTGTTGCGTCTACCAAGGAAAATTAAAATGATCTATTTTCATCCATCTATCCATCCATCCATCCATTATCCGCACCGCTTATCCCCAGTAGGGTCGCCGGGGTGCTGGAGCCCATCCCAGCCATCTTTGGAAGGTGGGCAGGGGACACCCTGGACTGGTTGCCAGTCAGTCGCAGGGCACACAGAGACAAACAACTCGCTCGCTCATTCACACCTATGGACAATTTGGACCGGCCAATTAACGTGACATACATGTTTTTGGAATGTGGGAGGAAACCGGAGTGCTGGGGGAAACCCACGCAAGCACGGGGAGAACATGCAAACTGTGTACAGGAAAACTGGTAGCTGGATTTGATCCCATGACCTCAGAACTGTGCCGCGGAGCTGCAGATCTCGAGGGTGTTGCTGCCTGATCTCTATTCAATATAACATTGAAGTAAACTTCAAATAATCATTTCTCATTTTAAACATTGTACATGCCTCTGCTTTAAAGGGCAACTTTGTGACTGCAAGCAATATGTGTGGGACCAGAAATATATTCTAATTATGTTTTCAGAATGCCGATTTTGTAGCTCTTTACTTTGGTCTGATTTAGAGAAAATCACAAGTATGAGATACATGAACAAGCTCTCTTCAGTGATGCAATTTAGCTTTTTTGTTTGAATGCAAAACTAAAACTGGTCTTTAATAGTTTCTGGGTGTGCGATCCAAGTTTTTAAAATGTTACTCCAGACTCGTAAAACACAATATAACTGAGGCATTCATGAACTCATAAAAACATGATTTAATATGTGATTTTCTAACTTTGACAAACATTTACAATTTCATCACTTACAATTTAATTTTACCACTTGCTCTGCTCTCCCAAACGCTCCATGGAAAGTTCCAAAAGTGCTGCAAAAGCTCTTATAGCTGTAGGCAATAACACATTTTCAGTAAGTAAGTGTTAACAGACAATTTAACATCTAATGTTTGCAAGATTACCCCAAAAACCACCATCTTAATGACTCATGCCCATTAAATTTGTGTTTAGTTAACGACAACCAACAATTTAGTACTCGCAAGTTGGGATCTTAGTATAAAAGTCCCAACGTCAACTTCAGAATCAGCATCGAAACATAAGCAGATGTCAAGACTGCAGTAGTCCTTTTTGTAAGAGAGAGCATCCAAACCAAACCAGACCTCCTACAGTGAGGTAAAATTGAGGGGAAAATGGTCCATTTAGAGGAAGAGTCCAGTTTTGGGAGAACAACAATTTCCTACAGCAATTTCCCACCTGTGGATACCAACAGGGTATAGAAGTAGTGCTGTGGTTGTGAAACACACCTCTTGGGAAGGCCTAAAATACAGAAAAGGTCTCCTGGGTTCTTGTGAGCAAGAATACTTAAAGGGATGCTACCTAAAACCTTTATATATACTGTACCGTATGTATGCAAATGCCCTCTAATCAATAATGTGGGTTTTAATGTATGCTCACCGAAATGAAGAACATTCATAATCGAGTGACTTAATTGAATGTAAAAACACAAGTAAACAGCATGACTTCAAACCTGTGCAACCATGTGACCCCTACATTATATTGACAGACTCCATGGCAGTCATAGTGATAACCTTGGCTGACCTCTGTAGTTTTGAAAAGTTATAAACAGCGAGCGCAGTGAGGCATATGGAAGAGGTTTCCATCATAGACGTGATACCGCCCTGTGGATTAGGACTCAACAGTCTTTTGTGTTTAAGAAAAAACCCCAGACATTTGGTTTTGGGACTTTAAACTTTGGCTAAGCAAACAAAATGTCTGGCTTCAAAACATGTTTGGAGAAATGCTTTTTGCGTTAGCCAGAGGCATGTGGTCCTATGGTTTGGAGCTGACAAACTTCAGGGAATTCTCAGTGTGGACCGCGTAAATAAAACCAGTCGGGGATAGATATAGTCTTGACCTAGGGCCAAACAAACCAAACTTTAACGTTCCCCAGATTTCTCATAAACGGCCCGGAGTCCTGGCAATCCACTGCTCGACTTCCTCACGAAATATGTGGTGACAAGGGAGGAGATTGAACAGATGGTTTGACAAGAAGGTAAACGTGAAGAATTCCCTCGCTTACTTACTCCACTAAAGTAAAGGACTGTCTTTTCATTTCAAGATGCAATCCCTGAGCACTCTTGGCAACTTGGAGTGATATCACGGGCTGGGCTGCTTGTGCAATTCTTAGAGGAACACGATGAGAGAATAACAGACTATAATGGCTTATGTAAAAGGGAAGAATATAATGTTTTATTCTGCTCAGAGAATGACAGAAAACTAGGTTGAAACTTTAAGAAATAAAGAATTTGGAGGACAATATAAATATAGTTGAGAAACCAAAATTTGGGAAAATGGATTCAAGAGGGAAGGAAAGGAAAACTGTGTTATTTATGTCAGGGGTGTCAAACTTATTTTTAGCCTGGGGGCCACATTGTTAAAAAAAACATTGTCAGTGGGGCCAGACTAGTACATTAATGGCATAAAAAGTGGCCTTAGCTGGGGGTCTTTTCTGAAGCTCACAATTCAATTTTAAGTCCAGGGTCCAAGATTTAATTTTAAAAGAGGTCTTTTCGTCCAAATATTGTTTCTTTCAGTAAAATTTTAATTTCTTCTAGGGTTTATTAGCTAAGCATTTGTAAAAAAACACAGAAACAACAATTGATTTCCAATACAGTTTATCTAACTTGGGTAAAGTCATGCAGACTTGAAAGAGACAAAAATAACATACAAACACTAATTTAAATGATCTATTTAATGATTTTTTTATTTGAATTTGTGGTCTCAGCAAGGAAAAAATTGAGTAGTGGTATGCAATTAAAAGCTTCGGCTATTGCGTACTCCAATTGGGCACATGCTTAAGCATTGTATAAGTGTATTGTACAGCTGCTTTTGTGCAAATAGTTTGTTTTTTTCCTTTTGTTGATTAATGATTGTTTTTATTTTTTGTACTGTGCCTAAATAAAAAGCCATAAACATCGGGAATGGTTCTCCTCAATGTTTTCTGGTTTATTAACGTGGTCAACAAATACAGCTACAGTAGATCCTTTGCGAGTGGCACCTAGTGTTGGCGACATCCAGATATCACAAAAACTGGAAGTCATTGTGTGACGTGATGTGGGTCATTTTTCTCTTGTGTTCCTCTTAGAATTGTATCGTGGGCCATATTAGATGAAGTGGTGGGCCAAAGTTGGATCATGGTCCACAAGTTTAACAGTGGTAATTTATTTGATTGAAAACTTAGCTTCTTTTTCCTTTGGTGCCATGACTGTAGTTCTGTCCCCTTGAAAGGTAAACCCTCAAACACATGCAAATACTACCTTCAGCAACTCCCACTATTTGGATTTAGCCCCAGGCCTTCTGTTCCAGCCAGACACCAGGCACTGGAAATTTAAGTCGGGCATCGGAGAAATTAGCCGAGGAGGCACGGAAATGGGATGTTGACTTGAAATGGCCCTGGGGGCATCTGAGTGAGTGTCCCCGTGCAGCTTGGCTGGATGTTTGACAGTTTGATGGAGTGAGCGGAGGCCACCCTGAGGCCCAAACTGCCGTCTACGGCTCAGATGTAACCCAGCCAGAAACATATTGAGCCTCCGGGTATCGCTCTGTTCTGCGACTGCCCATATTGCTCGCTTTCTCGCTCTCTGTGCTATTTCGACTGCCTCTAGCTTCTTCATTGGTTTTTCTGATGCCAGTGAAGACAAAGCTGTAGAGCACATACGTCAAAATCAAGGTCCGGAGGCCGGATGTTGCCCACAAGAGGGTTTTCTACTGCTCCTGATATGATCTTGATACATTATTGCAGGGGTCCGGAACGTATGGCTCACAATGCCAGATATTTTTTCATGAGTACATCTGACTCTTTGACAAATTGGGAGCAAAAGTAATCTTCTCTTTGACACCCTCAAGTTAGAGTAAGCCAGGGGTCGGGAATCTATGACTTAAAAGCCATGTGGCTCAGTGATAAAATGCAACCTGTGCAAATTTTCTATGGAGCATTCCAATTTGATAAGCTAAGCATTGAGTTTGGTGCGCTCATTGGTGAATCTTCTCCGTCAAGATGGAGTGTTATGTCACACTAACATACCCCGTTTTGGCTGTACATCGCTAAAAATCCTCTAAATGGAAGCTCATTTAATGAAGTATGTTCACTGTTGAGACACTACATCAGGGGTCTGCAACCTTTTCGGTGTGGAGTGCCACTTTCAAAAGTCCTTGTAAATCAGAGTGACACACACCAAGATTAATGACTCACACAACATTTTTTTTTTACATCCAACAGAGCTGTAATTTTTCACCAGTCCAAATATACCACATGGATATATATTGAAATCGTATAAATGACCAATTTATCTTCCACTATTCTTGTTCATCAATAAACTAAAAAATGAATGTGAGCAACATGAGGAAAGGCCTGTAGACATCCATGGCTTCATTTTTTTTATCACAAGAATCAACCAGAATCAACCATTCTTCATCAACAATAAATACAATCAAACAAGTGATATGGACAGCTACCATACTATTCATCAATGAAACCCTATTGCAGAAAATATCAAAACGCTTCTTTAATGTTCACCATCATTAAATGGTTTTCCGTGCTTCGCCATGCAATGAGCAATATGATAGCTTGCTTCAGTGGTGGTGGTTTTAGCAGTGACAAAGGTTTTCAGGGTCCGTATTTGTTTGTCGTACCTGGACACAGCACGTTTTAATGTCAGACTCATCCTTGAATTCATGTTCAGGTTTCGTCTCGTAATGATGTTTAACACTTGATGTGCGAGGTACAAAGCTCTCAAGGCATAAAGCCCCAGTCATCTGTCCACGCTGGCTAAAAAGAACGAGATTTTTTTCACTAGAGGAGCTGACGTGATTCATTCA
This sequence comes from Urocampus carinirostris, assembly GCF_059441175.1. Lineage (NCBI taxonomy): Eukaryota > Metazoa > Chordata > Actinopteri > Syngnathiformes > Syngnathidae > Urocampus > Urocampus carinirostris. Next base: position 9,029,387 of record NC_142353.1, on the reverse strand, counting down.
TTTATCGCGCGCCTGTGTTCCGTTGGCTGGGTTAATACACTGATGTCTCCTCCTCTCCTCGGCGCCTCGCACACACGCTCACACACGGAGCAGAGGAGGGGCGCTACCGTAAAGCCTCTAAACAACAGATGCGCAACTGAAAATGTCTAAATTTCAGGTGATAATGCACATTTTTTAAAAACAGAATCATTATTATTTTGCCGTGCGCTCTCGTGCCACTAGTTAAGCCCTTGCGTGTCATAAATCGCCAACCCTAGCACTACTTGATAAAACCCCAAAACAAAATGTAATTACCCGTAAAATACTATCCAAGCACACAGAACAATTTGATTGGGTGAGTGGTATTGGTGGGTGGAGCTATGCACACAAGGCATGCTCCTCTCACACACACCCCCACTGCGATGAAGGTAAATACACATGGGGAGATTGCGATAGCCGGACGGGGAGAACATGCAAACTCCACACGGGGAGATTGGGGTAACTGGACTTGAACCCTGAACCTCTGCAACGTGGGGCTGCGCGCTAACCACCCACCGCCGTGCCGCCTATATACATATCTTGACAGATAAAAAAAACAAAACAAAAAAACAAGGGTCATTGCATACAGGACTGACACCAAAACGATTTTTATAAGTAATATTTTTTTTACCATGATTAACATTGTCACTATATATTTTCGTTGGGCAGACAAATTAAAAAGCTTGGCGGGCCGAATGTGGCCCACGGGCTGTAGTTGGCCCAACACTACCCTAACTTTTTACCATGCAATCAAAACGCCAATTGCCGTTTAAATAATGCCAATGATTTAGAGTCCACAAATTATGCGACGATAATTCATTTGTTATGGCCACACAAACAAATGACCAGACTACCAGTGTCGGGTGTCACAAAAATACAAAGTAATGTGTTCCTGGAACACAATTCCTTTCTTGGTAACAAGAACTTTAACGCATTATTAATAACATTTTGTGACTCAAACGTGGTAAGAACATGGTGCGTTACTCCGCTACTTATTAAAAACAGTTAACCCATTTCAGCACCACCCAATCAGTACACCCCGCACCCCCCAGTTCAGACCGGATTAATCAACCCTTGATCTGCCAGCATCACTCCGCTGATCACGTCATTGAAGCAGAGTTGGCATTTTAATATGGCCCTACAAACCACAACATACTTATTGTATGTGTTTGTCTTGCTCTCGGTCACCCCTCTTGAGGGATATGACCAAGGTAGATGGATAGATAGATAGATTGACAAACCACAACTCAATACAGTTTCAATGGCACCATCTTAAGCACAGAGTTGAAAGAATTTCTCCCTACTAATATTCTCCCTACCATATAAACTCACATTTAAGCTGCATTTACAAATACAAAAAAAAACCCACTGAGATCAGGAGGTCATTTTAAATTCACTGTGGCTGTGTGTCACCAGTGGTGAATGGTAGGCAGCGCACGAGGAAGGGGTGTGGTGTATACAGGCACAACAAACCACCTTAAAGTCAATGGGGCAAAACTAAGCACGTAATTTACGGTATACGTGTTCTGGATTTTCTTCTTTTTATTCAAAAAAATGTTTTTGCAATACATCATGCCTGGATAAAAAGAAAACATCTTGGACAGTATTCAGGAACAAAGGAGGAAATCCTCCAGTGGTTTGAAGCCCATAGGCCAGGGGTCGGCAACCTATAACACGCGTGCCAGCAGTGGCACGCGAGTGGTTACCAGTGGCACGCGAGCTCAAGGCTAAAATCATACAAATAATAATGATTTTTTTAAAGCGCATTTATACCTGAAATTTAGAAATTTTCAGTTGCGCGCCATGTTTAGCGCCCCACCTTTTGTGTTTCGTGTGTGAGCGCGTGTGTGAGCGCGTGTGTGAGCGCGTGTGTGAGCACGTGTCTGCGGCGCGCCTTGCAGAGAGCTCCGTGTTTTAATGCAGCCAACGAAACACACGAGCGCGATAAATGAACGAATCATGACGACTCCTCGAACGAAAAGATCTCGTTCTTTTCAGCCAGCGTGGACAGACAAATGAGGCTTTGTGCAAAAAATGACCGAGTTGTTTTTGTGCATTATGCCTCGAGAGCGTTGTACCTCGCACAGCAAGTGATAAACGTCGTTACGAGATGAAACATGAACATGAATTCAAGAATGAGTCTGACAAGACCCTGAAAACCTTTGTCACCGTTAAAAACAACAACACTAACAACACTATCATATTGCTCACTGCGTGTGTGTGCGTGTATGCGCGTGTGTGCGCTTGTGTGTGTGCCCGCGCGTACCCTCTGCTTTGCTGCTGTTATTTCAAGTTTTGATATTTTCTGCAAGAAGATATTATTGATGAATGGTATGGTAGCGGTCAATAGCACTTGTTTTTTTTTATTGTAGTTCATTGTTAATGAAGAATGGTTGATTCAGGTTAATTCTTATGGCAAAAAGTTGAAGTCATGGATGGCTAAAGGCCTTTCTACTTGTTATTCACATTCACTTTTTAGTTGATTGATGAACAAGAATAGTGGAAGATAAATTGGTTAGTTATACCAGTGTTTTTCAACCAGTGTGCCGGGGCACACTATTGTGCCGTGAGACCTTGTCTAGTGTGGAGCTAGATTTTGCCCAATTTTATCTTTTCAAAAAATCAGGCCATTATTCAGTATTTTGCAATCTTAAGACGAGGAACTGTAATAGTCATCCAAATCAGTAGGTGGCAGTAGATGTTTATATACTTTTTATGTACTAATTATCTTCTCTTGAGGTAGCACAGTACATGTAATAACTTAATTTGTTTAACACAGCGGTTAAAGATTGGACTGTAAAAAATATCAAACATAAAGCACATCATTCTTTTTTATTTGAAGTATTATCTTCTTCTTTTTATATACTAATTATGTGCTTCTGAGGTAGTACAGTGAATTATTTGACACAACTTCATTTTCAAACATTTTCGACAGACGGTGTGCCTCTGAACTTTTTTATCAATGAAAGTGTACCTTTGTTCAAAAAGGGTTGAAAAACATACGATTAAAATGTATATCCATGTTGTATATTTGGACTGGTGTAAAATTACAGCTATGTTGGATATTAAAAAAAGGTGCGAGTCATTGATCTTGGTGTGGCACACTGATTTACAAGGACATTTGAAAGTGGCACTCCACACCGAAAAGGTTGCTGACCTCTGCCATAGACAAAATTTATATGGAGGGTCTTGGCTAAGTATTTGTTTGCAAACTCTCAAGATTGCACGAGCCAAGAAATTTGAAGGCTTCACCGCTAACATATGTTAGTGTACACGTTATATTTTATCTCTTTTAATATGTGGTTGTTTTTAAGGAATTTTAGGTGGCAGATTCAATGCAAGTCTGTATGGCAATTTGTAACTGGATGGTCACTTTCAGAGCAGCATGCTCCTTTTGGGAGTAAATGATCCAGGAGCCAATTGAATTATTTTTTGAATGAAGTAACCAGAAACGCAAACAAATTCCTTTTTTTTAGCTACTCGCCCAACTCTGCAAAATACTAGTCATTTAAACACAGTTCTACTGTCAACAAAGGTGGGTAGAGTAGCCAAACATTTTTCTCAAGTAATTACTCGAGTAAAAGAAATATAATTACTTGGTTAAAAAAAATAACTCAAGTACTGAGTACCTGTCGCAAGGTCTTATTTATTGACTTTTTGGAAAAACAACCATTCAAACAGATCATTATATCATCAAAGTCCATCCAATCAACAATAAATCAAATTTATTTCAAAAATACATAACAATAATCAAAGTAAATTTAAGTACTGTATTCTTGTGCACAATATTTTTTCATCATTACTGAATAAGGTTTCAAAGCTGGTGCCAGTTTGTTTGGGTAAACTCTCTGTGGATTAAAAAATAGTGCCACCTGGTGGTTGGATCACAGGTCAAATCTAAATAAAAGAGAAAAGGTCAATGTGCTTTAGTCGAGACAGACGGATACATACTTAAGTAACGGGTTCAATGTAGCCTAACTAAGTGGAGTAAGAGTACAAATCTGCCCAAATAAAAGTAAAATGTATAGTGATTTAAAATAAGTACAAAATGTGCCAAAACCACTTTTGACTGTCAATACACGCACATACAAATCTCTTCCTTAAAACAAAACAAAATAAAAAACACTTCCACTATCACACCCATTGGCCTTTTTTTCTTAAAAACACTCAAAACAAAATGATGAGCACTGCAGCTGCTCCGTGCTGATTTGAGGCCAGCATGCAGGAGGGAAGCAAGAGGAGAAGGAAGCATTTGGAAGGAAGGAGGGAGCGAGTCGCTTGGCAGGCCCCAATCGTAATGAAAAGAATCTGGCGGTGGCCCACTGCGCGCTGGTCATGAGAAGCATGTGCCGCCCGAGGGGCTCTACTGCTAATTTAAGGGGGCAGCCAAGCGTTTCACGCTAGGCTTGTCATCAGGCCAGAGGGGGCCTCATACTGGGTGACAGCAATTGTGAGGGTGGCTAAGATAGTTTGAGGAGTTGGTTTGAGGAAAGCGGCAGTAAGGTTCACTTACCAGCACCCCCCTGCCTTGCACCTCCCGCTTGCATTCGGCAATGATCAAACATCATGGCGGGGCTGGGAGGGAATTACAAATGATAACCTGTGGCAATGACTGCAAGTGGGCTCATCTTGCTTTTTCCCTTCACTTCTTTTTGCATGAAATAAAAGTATGTGTACTCATCTCTTCAGATGCTGTGCAGTTTCTGAACAGGTCCAAGTAGATTACATGAAATGGACATATGTTTTTTTTCACTCCACTGAAAAAAATGCTGAGTATTGGCATACAATTTTGCTCATTCTAAGTACAATGTTATTTATCTTAAAGCAGGGGTCTCAAACTCAGAGCCCGGTGGCCGTTTGTGGCACTCGGGAAAATAGTTTGATTCTTCCACCTTGGGGACAGTGGGTATTATTCGACCACTAGATGTGTATGTATTGTGTCATGTCTCCGAAAATGAGTGCTACAAATCACAAGGAATTAACACAAATTGGAGACTCTGAGTTACCAAACACCACTTCATTGCTTATAGAAAAAGAGAGAAAAAAGAAAGAAAAAAAGAAAAAAAGAGAAGGTAAGTAAGAAAAAAAGAAAAGAAAAGAAAAGAAGGAAAGAAGATAAGCATGACGAAGAAATCCTCCCTCTCTCTACAAAGAGAGATCCTCGGATGACTGAAGCGACCATGTTTTCCTTTTTTGCACAAGATACTAGTAGCAACAGATAATTTACAGCCGACTTGCGCTGGGGACAGATACTTTGAACACACCATAAAAAAATCTCTGCTCATTTCTTTCATGAGCTATTTCCACTTTCCACAGTATACCCACTACTTTTTCAACCACTCAAAAAAATATATATTCTTTGTAAAATTCCCTCTTGTTTGTCAAAATTCATAATCTACGAATTGATAAATGCTGAAATAAAATATAATGTGAATTTTTATTTTTATTTTAAAACATATTGAGACTAACTCATTTTTTGGGGTGGACCTCTGGCATCCTCTTTTGTGTATTTGGGTAACTACAGTTCTACCCCAAAAACCCTCAAACTATATTCTGAAACAGGAGTCAGGAACCTTGTATACCCAAAAAGCCCAAAAAGCCAAAATATTTTGGTTCCCCCCCCCCGAGAGAGCCGTACCATCTATTTTAAGATAAAATGTAACCACCAAACCCGCTCTCCAGACAAAAGGTAAATTTTCATCACAATTATTTTCACCTTGTGATGTTTGATGATTTGATTAAATACATGAAATAATAATAATGCCAGAGCCTGTGTCCCATATCAATATAAATATACCACCTAAAATGTGTCTCCCTCCCACAGTTACTTAAGAGTGTTGAGGCTCATTTTTGTCCTAAATAATGGTTTCAATATTGCACAACCGTTACGATACCGACGTTATCACGACAACCCTGTATGTAACATCCCACATGCCGACATTTCTTGTGTAAATACCATGTAAATTATAACTATAGCCTTATCCCCCTTGTCTTATAACATTATCTTCTCTGTTCCTTTATCTTCTTGCTCATACCTCACTTGAATGTGTAAAACTGGAGTGTCATGCCCAATTTCGTTGTCACAATATGTTAGCCCATTTGTAACAATGACAATAAAGGTATATTCTATTCTTCTATTCTATTCTATTCTATTCAAAACCAGGTGCAAGCAAAATTTTTTTGTAAAAATGTCACAAAATACTGCAAACGAGGATAGCAGTGTACTTACCTTCAGTGCGGACGGCGCTGGGCAAGGAGGAGTGTGCACTGAATGTATAGCTCCACTCATTCCCACCGTTCACCCAATAAAATTCCTGCTTGTTCTGTGGCTTTTCATCATAAAGCGTCTTAACAATGATCATTAATTGTTAAATGATCTTCTATATAAAATTATTATTTAGCGATTTAAAGCCAAAAGGGTCTGTTGGTGTGATTGTAAACCGCAGTTAAAATTGTTTCCTATATATAGTGGACCGAACGCATTGAGCAGTCAGTTTTGTCTTGGCTTTACACGTGCGACAATTTGCTCCACATCTAACAATACATTAAATACAGTAAATTCATGTGTTCTATTTTATCTCCGAGCCATATATATTCGTGAAAATAGCCTTGTATGGCTCGCGAGCCACAGGTTTGAGACACCTTTTCTAAAACAAAATCAAACACTTTAAACTCCAGTGTGCCTCATATATGAAAAAAATATGACAAAAGACTCATTTTCAATGCGGCTTATAGTGCGGAAAATACGGTACATTCTACAATTCCCCAGGCAACTTAAGACATGAAAAAAACAAAAGGAAGATTTTGGTAGACAAAGACTATTTTCGTACTGCAGGGAAATCAGATGTGTTTACACGGACACGACCGGTATCCGATCTGTTCAAGTCCGTCTGAACGGAATATATCTGTTTTTTTTCACACTGGACCCAGGCCACTTTTATATGTGGTCCTAAATCCAACATGTATCCGATCTTTTAGAATGCGACTGCGGTCTGAACGGTTAAGGCGCATTCATGCGACCAGCACATCGTCGACACGTGGCAGACGTCACTATTCTGCTTTCAACCAGGCGGTAGGAAATGGAGAACTAGACAACAACAGCGGATGAAAACACTGAGTGTCATTAAATCACAGTCGTGGAAGATGATCACTAGTTTACGTTGTAACTCACGGAACAGCCAACATCACATTGCGAATTCACAAGATGTCGCTCGAGTTCATTCTGAAAGCGATAGTACCCTCTAGTGGTAGTTAAATATATTAACGTTGAAATCCCACCACACGGAGAACATTCAATGGGAGAAAGTGAGGCTTTGGATTTAATTAATATTTGGGGAGACAACGCTCTGCTGTTAACATCCTTGAGTACTTCCCCAGACATGCATTGCGTGTGACGTCTTCTGCGCATGCGTGACAGTGTGGCGCGTTCACATTGCAAAATCAAGTCGTATACAAGTCCCATTTAGTTGGTAATGTGAACGATTTTACAAAAACATTGGATTTCACCCAAAAATTGTAATTGAGCATTAAGCCCCGCAGTGTGAACGTAGCCAAAGCCCGTGTTAAAAGGTGGTCGATGAGTGGGAGATTTGCACGCTGTGAGCAATTTGTCGCCTCGGGAGCAAACCTCCACATGACAAAAACTGGAAACGATATGAAGCAGAGTGAGAAAGACAGAGAGCTCTGTCGAGCAAAGGCGTAGAGAAGCAGCCGCGTTGCACATCTTGGGGCTGTGAATAATTTAGAGGAGCACCGGGGAGACGAGATGAAGATGAACACAAAACACTGGCAGCTATTGACCTGGAGCTGGAGCTACATCAGTGCACATCACAGAGCGCAAAGCTTTCTCCGTCTTTCTCCCTCGGCGTCGATCCTTTACTTGGGCTTGCTCTTCATCTGCCTTCCTTTGTGGCAGCCAGGAAACAGCTGTATGCTATTCTAGTTCCGCCTCACATTCGATGAAACTCAACAGGATGGTTGACAGCTCTTTCCTCGAGGTTCTCTTTTTCGCTGCTCTGGATGTAGCAAAACAGTTGTGGGCATTCTGCACTAACCGAATCTGGTATATGCATCGGCAGAAAGTATATATACGTTGCAATTTCTACATTGCAAACATATAAATAGTTTCTTTTATGTTCCTAACCAACGCCAGATCCATCGTCCACAAAATGAGTGAATTTGAGCTGTGGATCGCCACCAACAGCTTCGTCCGAAATTAGAGTATTTTTGTCATCACGGAATCTTGGCTTCCCCGATGCCGCAGTCCAACTAGCAGGACGCACGGTTCACCGGCACGAACGAGACGGAGACTCCGGTAAGAACAGGGGTGGGGGACTATGCGCTACAATAACAGCCGAATCATTGACACACACTGCTCACTTGATATAGAGTTTCTAGCAGTATCGTGTAGACCCTTCTATCTACAGAGAGAGCTAACTGTGGTCATTGTGCTCGCTGTTTACGTTCCACTGGATGCTAACGTTCCACCGGATACTAACGTTAGCATAGCGCTAAATCTCCTGCCCGCTGCTATCAATAAACAGCAGCTTGCACACCCCGACGGAGCTTTGATCGTCGCCGGCGACTTTAATCGGGCATGTTTAAGGACTGTACTTCCCAAATCCATTCAATACGTGGACTGAGCTATTAGGGAAAAAACACTGGACCGTGTCTACAGTAAGAACAAACATCTAGTTGGATCTGCCCATCTCTGTCTGTCCGTTACCCCCTCATACAGCCCACCTCCGGAGGAAAACAAAGCCTATACAACAAGGACAGTACAAACATCTTTTTTGTTCCTTGATCTCTTTGTTTTCCTTATCCTCACTGTAAAATGTGGACTGGAGTGCCACGTCCAATTTCGTTGTCACAATATATCCCATGTTGTAACAATGACAATAAAGGTATATTCTATTCTATTCTATTCTATTCTATCCTATTCTATTTAAAACAAGAACGAAAAAGCTCTTACACGACCATCACCACCCTAAACAAGCGCAGTAAACTGTGAAAAATATCTTAATAGAAATGGGTACTCATATTATTTATTGACTTATTCTGTAATTTTGTTGCTGCTAAATGTCATTGAACTATTTGCATTGCGATTTTGTCCTGATGCACTTGCAACTTGGGCCAGTCTCCAAACACTACCATATACATATTTTTTCATATTTATCCTGATATTCTTTTCATCTTATATTTTCTCTTTTAGGTCTTAATTACGTGTTTATCCTGGCGCACCACATCTAATCTGGTTGTAAACTGTCATGATTACTCATTGCCCTCACCTGTGCCGGCTCGTTTGGCACCAGCTGCTACTCGTTGCCTGATTGATTCACCTCCAATTTAAAGTCAGGACTCTAGTCACTCCTTGTCAGTCTGTCATTGAACCTCCGCAGATGCAAGGCAATCACTTAGACTCTGGCTCCCGTCTGTCCCGTCTTCATTCGTATCCCACTCGTCTGTCCCTGAAATCCCGTTTGTCTCCGGCTATCGACCCGTTTTTGCCCACCGACCACACTCCGATCTCCCGTCCGGCAAATCCCCTCACCTACGCATTCCGATCCCGTGAGTTGTTTGCTCCTCCTGTCCGGCGAGCACCGGATCACTGGCGTTTGTTTCCTTGACATCCCAATAAACTTTTGTGCAAAACGTTATGCGTTTGGGTCTACCATTAATTCTGGTTCTGACAGTAAACAGTGTTCACGCCATTATTATCTATCACAATGAAGACAATACAGTGGTACCTCGGTTTTCGAACGCCTCTCAGTTCGAACAAATCTGAGTCCGACCAAAAATTTTGAGAAATTCTTGCTCTGCTGTTCGGTCAAAAAATCGGAGTTTAAACGCCGGTAATGCTTGAGTGCGTACCCTAGGGTGCGATGCGGAGCGGCGTACGGGTGTAGATCGCTCTTTTCGTGACCAACTGTGCGTGGTCACGTGCTTCGTTTTGCTTTCGCTTTTAATAATAATAATAATAATAATAATTGTCATTCTGTGTAACAATGTACACAGAACGAAATGTCGATTGCACCTGACCCGTTGTAGCGAGCCGATGCAGCCGTAGCCAACAGAGGGCGCCGCCGACCACTTTTTAAGTCTTAGGAATGACTCGGCCGGGGCGCGAACCACCGACCTCCCAGTCTCAAAGCGGGCGCCTTACCATCTAGGCTACTGAGCTGGTATATATAGGTGTACGAAGTGTTTTAGCCCCTAATTATGCCTCCAAAGAAAGTCAGTGCAAAAAAGAAAAGTAGTGCGTACAACTATTGCATTTAAGAAAGAAATAATAGCAAAATATGAAGGAGGTGGAGTGTCTGATCTTGCTAGGGAATACCCCACCGTCCACCTGCGCCTTCTGCTGACCACCACAAAGGTAAGAAATCCTATTCATAATTATTTTCTTATTTTCTCTTTTTTTATTTTTACACGTTCATGTTAGCGTAATCATTCGTACGGAAGATTACGATAACGCAAACGTACCATTAGTCTGGGTTAGCATTATGTTTACGTTGAACATTCAGGTAAACGTTCAGGGTGTTGGAATGGAGTCCAACTTTCAGGGTGTTAGAACGGAGCCCCCTTTCCAATGAATCGCTCACCACTTGTTGTGGAGACCCGGGTGCTAAATGACTTGTAAACGACCTGATTTTTTTATTTTTACACGTTCATGTTATCGTAATCTTTCGTACAGAAGATTACAATAACGCGAACGTAAGATTAGCCTGGGATAGCATTATGTTTACGTTGAACATTCAGGTAAACATTCAGGGTGTTGGAACGGAGCCCCCTTTCCAATGAACCGTTTACCACTTGTTGTGGAGACCCGGGTGCTAAATGACTTGTAAACGACCTGATTTTTTTATTTTTACACGTTCATGATAGCGTAATCTTTCGTACGGAAGCCTGGGTTAGCTTTATGTTTACGTTAAACATTCAAGGTAAACATTCGAAACGATTTACATTATTTTAATGGGAAAAATGATTTTGGTGATCGAACTAATCGGTTTTCGAACAGGGTTCTGGAACGGATTATGGTCGAGAACTGAGGCTCCACTGTAGTTCTAAACTCTAAATAAATAAATAAATCACATCTTAGTCTATTAAGTAAAAACGTTTGCTATCAATTATTTTAAGTGTAGCTGCTCTTATTTGGTGTTCCATGTAATTGTAGTGACTCGTTTTAATAGAAAGAAAGATAAACTACACTAAAAACTATACAAATTGTCAAATTGTTTCCATTATTTCTTTAATTAGAAAATAATTCTTAAAATGAGGGGAAAAATAAATGGACTCACATTTGCCAAATCGGACCATTTATTTTCAGGATGGTTCTATTAATAATACTAGAAAAACGGCTAAAATATGTAAAAATAAGAAGAAAGTATACTTAATTATAATGAGCAATATTTTGGGTCAATCGGGTAAGGATTTATTTTTTGTAGTTAAATAAAAGAAGAAATGCCTGTGTCTATATCCTTTGTCACCGCTCTTGTCGTGTTTTGTGTTTATGATGTCTTAAATTGTATAAACTGTGACGTCTACAGTGTCCTCCCAAAATATAAATTATATGTATCTTTTTAAAATACTTTCTCCTTAAAATAAGAAAAATTTTAATTAATCGTCAGAAAAACTGGCAATACGTCCATAAGAGGAATGTAATAATAATAATAATAATAATAATTTCCTTGTATTGTCATTCTGTGTAACAATGTACACAGAACGAAATGTCGATTGCACCTGACCCGTTGTAGCGAGCCGATGCAGCCGCAGCCAACAGAGGTAGGCACTACATGAACGAAAAAGGTCAATTCCTGTCCACCATTTCCTCCCCATTTAATTCCAACTAGACTGCACAGTAAATGTGTGTAAAGATGTCCAGAAATTTGACACATTTCTGATTCATTTTTGAGGATACATTGGCAGAGCACATCTATGATAAACGTGAAAAGTATAAAGAAAATACGAAACGAGGAAACAAAGCCATCTTACTCTACCATCCTATCCCTCCTTTCAACGATGGTTCTTGCTAGAGTCTGTGTGGCTCATATTAATGGGACATCCCTTGTTTGTAAACGTGCCAAGTTGTGTGCACCACTGCGGGCTGTCTATTATAAGCAGGCCTTTGGGGGCAGCGTTTCCATATGGTACCACATATGGCGCGAAGCAGCATCAATTAATGTTGTTATAATAGTGATTTTTATGAGCTTTCCTTTCACTGATGCTGTCTACTGTACTCCTCTTTGAGTCTTTTCCCAAGCACTGCAGATTATTCAAGCTCCTTTTTTCCTTTTTTTCCCAGACATTTGGCAATTTGGCTCATACATTTAAAAATGCCCACGTCTTAAGGCTCTTTCAAGCTTTCTTGTTTATTGTAACTCAAGACAACAAAGAGAGAGGAGGGGCCCAGATATAGGACCCTGTGGGACACCATGTAAGAGCGGAGGAGTATGGAACTTTTGGCAACCAAAGTTCTCACTCGGGGGCGGCAGTAACTCAGGAGGTAGAGCGATCGTTTAAGGATTAAGGGATCCCAGTTCCAATCCCGGCTTGTCCGTGTTACATGTCGAAGTGTCCTTGGGTAAGACATTGAACCCCCAATTACCCCCAATAAGCAGGTTAGCGCCTGACATGACTGCACAGATCACGGCCGCTATTGGGAAAATGTGAAGCACAATGTAAAGCGCTTTGGGAAGTCATTGACTTGAAAAGTGCTATATAAATGCAGATCATTTTATTTCATTCATTTCATTTCATTTCACTTTTGTGTGTATTTTTTTTACTGCTTTGTTATTTACGATAGAAATATAAGATTGATCAGGTTTTTGGGCACCCTTGACAATTTTCAAGATTTTCCATTAAAAATTATTGGTTGTTCGGATCAAGGTATTTCAGTTAAATGTACCATATAGCAGACCAACACAGTGATATTTGAGAAGTGAAATGAAGTTTATAGGATTAAAAGAAATTGTGCAATAATTTTTTACCCAAAATAGATAGGTGCATAGATTTGGGCACCCGAAAAAAAAGTACATTGATATTTAGTAGATTCTCATTTTGCAGAAATAATAGCGTCCAAACACTTCCTACAGCTTCCAATGAGTTTCTTCTGATTCTGATTTTGATTAAATGGATTTCTGACCGCCCTTCTTTAAAAACATCTCTGGTTCTGCCAGGTCTGTCAGTTGGCCCAGTTTAAATCACACCACAGATTTTCAACAATATTCAGGTCTAATATGGCCATCCCAGAGCATTTCACCTCTGCAGTAATACATAAGTGTTCTAGGTCTTTGTCTTGGTGAATTATCCAGCCCCAAATTCAATGTTGTCATATATTCTTGAATATTGTTTGTGCGACCTTCAACATAAACGTGATTGCCAGTATCTCCACTGGCTATAAAAGAACCACTGGCAAATTTAGTAATGGTCAAGTACAAATAACTCATTTTTCTTGTTTACAATAAGATACAATGAACAACCAATGATTTGTAAAGGAAAATCTTGAAATTGATCAGAGGGTGCCTGAACCTTTTCATATGACTGTACTTTGTGTGGTCAAATTAGGCTCTTCGTATACACATGCGTGAGTTAAAGGGAGCCATTTTTTTAAGAATTCTTGGCCATCTTAAAATTGTAATTTCTCATTACAAACACAATCAATATCTTTGTTTGCTTAAATTACTAACTTGTGAGTTCCAGCACAATCTGGCGCTGTGATCAGCACCTCTACCCTTTCTTTGTGAAAACAATTGGGTATGTACAACTATGCATAACCAGTTTACCAGCGTACAAACAAATGAAGCTCATTTAAGAAAAATAAAAAGATTGTCAAGCATCTAGCAAATAACTACAACAAAACCAAACAGATGCTAGAACGTTTTCATTGAATAAGATCTAACTGCATGTCTAAACAGGCATTCATTTTGTCCAAATACTAATTGTCTGCACCAAAACAACTTTGAAATTTTAATACAAAAGGCATCACCACTGCATACAATCTAAGATATAATTATATCTTAGATTCTATGTATACATTTTTAGGGTTTATCGTAAAACGGCCTAAAATAAAAGGATGTTTCTCTTTTAGTGCACAGAGCAATGTGTTGGTGATCTAAGTTTTGGAATCAGCACTTTCTGACAGGAAAACTTAACAAAAAAGTGCCGCTTAAAATGCTCCAAGCCACACCAGACTTTTCAACGACACCACAATTAGAGACCAGATCACTGGCGCTTGGCGGAGGCGAGGAACAGTGAGCGACTCTTTCGTTTGAGGAACACGCTCAAAGCAGGGTTTTAAAACGATTTGAAATTTCTAATCACTCTCAGGATAAAAGACGTCGCCGTGTTCTGCGCGCAGGGAGCTTCCTTTGCCATTTCTCAGCCTCTGATTCCGATTGTTTTTTTTCTCCCCGTTTCTTTTCCAGCAGGCAGACAAGCTGGCAGGCAGCGCTGTTTGAAGGTGCAGTCAGAAGCGAGTGTGGGCCTGACACTTTGTAGTAATATTTCCAGCAGCACAATCTCATTACTCTTTGACGTGGGAGATGCATGCAGGGGCGGATTGTCATTTCATGCTGTCAAAAGTTCCGTGAGGGGAAGCAGCGATGGGAATAGAACTTCAATGACCTGCATGTTTCGAGCTCATTGGGACTGAATATATCACAGTGCATAACGCACGTACAATGCAAATGACCGGATGCTTTGGAATGCTTGTTAACTTAATGTCCGAGGAATTTCTCTCATCTCGTAAAGCAGATAGCGGATCTATTTCACAGGCTGTCACAGCTGTCTGTATAAATCTTCCGGGACTAATTTACATTTTTGTTTTAGGTACCTGTATTGTTTTAGGTATCAAATCATAGTTGTATAAGGTTCAAATGAGTCTCGGGCCATAACTTGGAAGTTATAAGTGAATCTGCCCTGGGCAAGTCATTTCACCAACACCAAAAGTCAAGAACTAGGTAATGTAACACACAGACCATTCGACTTAGGCAAAACAGTAGATACGGACATTGCTGTTAGTTAGATTTTGTATTGTGTGCACCTTTGTACTGTTATGCTTCTTTCCGCCGCGTGGCGCAGTGAGAGGTCACCCAGCATCCACCCCGAAGAAGAAATCCAGCTTCTACTCCCTGGTTTGTGTGTAAACATAACAACGTGAAACTCTGACGTTTTTATTGTTTAATACCTCGTGCATCCATTCAATATGGTTGGCGTAAAGTTTAAAGAAGAGGCGAGCCGTTCCTTTTAAAACCAAAGTGGAATAAGAAAGCCTGATGCGGTTGAGAAAATGGTCAGACCGCTTTTTTTCGTCCACTTTTTACCACGGAGAAGGACTTCAGGAAGCGTATCGCCCTAAAGTAAGTTAAACCTCACTTTATTCATCTTTCTAGAGCATATTATTTCATGCAATGTTTATTTTTTAGTACAAAACAATACAGGTTATGTATACGAGCCTCAAACATACTTATATAAACATTAAATATACAAAATATAGCACTAAAGCAACTCAGGAACAAATTTAACTTAAGAATGTGAACTTGTTCATAGGTCGGGCAGCGTCTGTATTATTGTTTCTCATTGGGTCTTTAAACTGGAAAAAAAATCCTCTTACTACTACAGTTAAAATGATGTAAGTTAGAAGACACAGAGGAATGTACAAGCATTTGAACTCCAATACAACCTCCAACCTTTTCAAGTCGTCACTCATTTGGTCCCTCACTTCCGGGCTCTATTTTTCTTTTCTCGACTTCCCAAAGCCCTTTTCGTCCTTTCACAAATTGTCCTCTTTCCTATATTAGTACAGTTTCCTTGGTTTCTTGCTAGTTTGTTGGTTTCTTGCTAGTTTGTTGACGGTCTTGTCACAATCTATGCACCCCGTCACAGTGCTCTAGTCTACTCAGTGTACCGACCACCAACCTGAGCTTTAAGACTATGAATACTGCCTGATGAACTTTTATACTATCGACTTTGCTGTTTGGACTAAGTGGCTTGCCAAACCTTTAGCCTTGGTAACACTTGTTTGCCTCAAGTACTTTGCATACTGTTGCATCACTGCCTGCCTTACCATGTGATAAAAGAATCAAATACAACTATTTGACTTTCCTTATTAGTGTTTTTGCATTGTGCTTCTGCACCATCTCAAGAGAGACCTTGACACGAATACCTCTACATATGAATGTCTCTAAATACAAAAGTTTCTGGTTACGAAGTACCTGAACGGTAACATATTGCCTCGAGTTACAAAGGCGTTTCAGGATACAAAGTCAAAAATACAGTACAGTACGCACTGCTGTCGCCGATCCCAGAGTTTACAGAACGTCAACCAAAATTTTGTGTTAAACGTGCGGTTATCTAATTGTAAAATGTACTATTTTATGTTCTGATCTTTTTTACGATTAATAAAACACGGTTGAAACCCTAGCTTCAATATATCAAAATTGAAAAAAAAGAGTCATGGCAAAAAACACATCTCCGTTATCCGGTTTACCAAAATCAATAAATTGATAAAACATACAAGATTTAAATTCCAGATTCCTCATGGAAGTCAAACAAATGTCCAATATATAAAAAAAAAATCCTGGTATTGAAAACTCAGAAACACAGAAAGCCTTATTTCACATCTACCGCTGACCAAGCAGTCAAGGAGATAAACGTGCATCTTTGATTAAGTACCTACTAAATTGTTGCAGTCCATTTTTCTAATCACAAGCATCTCATCTAAAATCCAATAAAAAGTGTTCAGGTCTTAAATTTAGGACTCCAGTTAACTGAGATCTACATTATAACTGAGTTTTTAAGAAAACACACACAACTAAAGCAGAAACTGTGACTCAGGTTGCTATAAGTCCAAATTGCAATGACTCTGGCCTGTATTTCTCAACAACAAAAAATCAGATTGCACTGCATATGCAAAAGTAGAAACATAATATACAGGTACCTAAAACAATTATATTTGATAAGATTAAACAGCAATCCAAAACAATAACTAAATGGTAATCTTCCCACCGATAAAAAAACAACAACTTGTATCCCCTCAAGCTGGAATTTGCATTGAGCCCATTGAAAGCAGTTAAAGCTGTGACCTGTTAAAGAAACTGATTGAAGGGCCTGTTGCTGGGGTGACCATCCCAAAGTTCTTCCTGGGTAATTCCCAAGGTCACTGGTTTGTGCACGTCTATGTGGTGCAGATGGGTCCACTCTCATTTAAGCCCAGCAGGAGTTCTTTCATGACGCCTGCTGAATGGCCTCATTCATTTACTTCACCTCCATTGGTCACACTGAGTCTCTTTAGAGCACGAAGGACAAACTTTTCTACTTCCTGAATCTTCTACGCACCACCCACCTCGGTCATGCTAAATCTTAGTTCTCGGGTAGGACATTTCAAACAGACAGATTATCCAGAACTTTATTATTCAACTTTTTTCCCTGGAAAGTACATATACACACGTGGATCATAATATTTATTATATTGTAAGGACATATGTTGACATAAACCACTTCCAAGCTCCTTACACAAGCCAAGCTTAACCCTAACCCAACCAAAACCCACTTCAAACCTAAACTCCTAAATCCCTTTCAGAACTTATAAATCAGATCTCGATTTGTGAAAAAATAAGTCCTCACTATGTTGGTTAAACGCTCAATCTCGCCCTTGCAATATAGTGAGTGCAAAAACACATACACAAAAACTGTGTTGATTGATTTTTGTCTGTCCCTCCCGAGAGGGACAGTGAGTATTATTTGGAGCCTCCCAGTGGTAAAAAAACATTTCATTCATTTATAAAAAACAAATTTGATTTGCTGCTACAGGTGTCCATAAAATCCCAAACTTTACGAAAGGCTGGGTGAAGAGAATGAAAAGAAAAATCATGCAGTTTGGTCACTTTGAGTCTCTGTAGTTTTTATTATTCCTTGTGCTTTTAATCACTTGTTTTGAGTTGCACTACAGTATACAACAACATTTAATTGTCAAAATGTACGCTGTATCTATTTAGGGTTATTAGTGACGTTTTCTCTTTTAAATTAAAGTAGCATTTTATTTTAGTTTACAACTTTGAGCTTTGTTCATTTATCTACCTATTTGTCTAATAGGATTTCAGAAGTCTTTTTTTTTAATTCTTTGTTCTAGTATTATTCATTTATTTTCCAGCCGCTTAACTCCATTGGGGTTGCCAGGGTGCTGAACCCATCCAATCCAAGTTAACTCGGGGCAATGGGCGAGGGACACCAATCACAAGGCTGTCTTTGTATTAGTTGTTGCCAGAAGTTGATATATGGATTTTTTTTAATGGAAAGAACATGTACCATGCACTATCAAGAAATACAGAAATATTCAGAAAAAAAATATGAAGGACTTTTTCTGTAATCAAACACGGTTTTATAATCACAACATGTCAAGTGTGGTAAGCATGTGCTTATTATATAATTTTGTGATGCATTTTAATACTGTTTCGGACAACCCTTCAAATTCATCTTCGACAGTCAATGGTAGTGAATGTAGTGTAAACATTTGGAATTTTACCTCAATGTTCATCAACATTACAACATATAGCATGTCAATGTTATTCCAAATAATCTCCTTGTGTCTCAGACTAGCACAAAGGCATTAAGGAATTATTCCAGTTGAGCACAGCATCATCCGCCCCCAAGGTAGCATAACTGCAGCACTTAGCAAAGCCTTTGGGTCCTCTATATTTTCCTGGCTTTTAAGTGAGTCCCAAGTCTGAAATGGTGCAACGTGACTAATTGTCCTGGGTTGTCTTTTTCTCAGGAATGAGATCCACTTCAAAAAATGTTTTCCCCTCCCAGCGCCACTTCCTGGCTCACTATCTTTCTCTTTCCTGCAGCAGATTTACCCACACTGCTTCTCAAACTACTGAGCTGTAAAATTGAGTGGAGGCTAGGCAAGATTCAAAATGAAACCTGGCATTGTGGAAGCACTAACCTTGAGGGGGGTCACTGCTGCAGGCAGCACCTAAAAGAGAGAAACCGAATATCAGACATTTTGAAGTGAACAGAAGGTAAAGAGAAGCGTCAAAGAAAGATGGTTAAGAAAAAAAAAACGGTGGAAAGCTTTGTTTGTAAGAGAAAACTATGACTTTATCAAGACCATCGACAGTAAACAAGCACCGTACATGATACACTTTCAGGGGTGATTTCCCCATTTTATTGGACATTATAACAGGCACCTCATCTTTCCTCAGGGGGCATTCTAATGCCTGCGGGTACCACGTTGGAGATCCCTGGTCTACAGTAATCCCTCGCGGATTTTCATTGTGAATTCTGCGGCAGACTAAACACAGCAAATACTATCACTGATGTCGAGTAGGGCTGTGTGTGTGTGTGTGTGTGTGTGAGAGTGTGTTTTGAGTGGGCGTGGCTGTATGTGTGCATGACTGTGATAGGCTGATGTATGCTGTCAGTCAAACAGCAGGGCAAGCGCAATAGTCAATGTGTGCATCCAAAACAAACTGCAATGCACAGTGAAAACTTGTATTTATGTGGCTAATTACATTGAAAAGAAATTCATCAATTAAATCGGACTCTGAAAAAAGAAATGCTGATCACATTGGGTGCTCCGTAGATTGTTATTGGTTCCGGGAAGAGACTTAGGAGGCCTCGGGAGAGGAAGCAATAGCAGGCTGCAGCTCCAGCCTACTGCTGCGGCTAAGTAACAACTCTGACAAGCCACCCCTGCCGGGCCTGTATCGCACCAACGCAAGATCCATTACCCATGAATCTAAATTACCTGGGGCAATAACTTGCAGGAATCTGCTACATTCATGATTCTTGTAATTTAATCATCACAGAGACCTGGCTCAATTCGGCAATCAACAATGCTAGCGTAAAGCTAGCTGGCTGCTCTTTCATTGCTTTTTTACACTGAAAGAGGAAGCCCTCCAATTTCGTTGTACTGTTGTATGATGACAATATAGAACATTAATTTGCCCGCAATTCTATTTTCTCTGTTTTTATTTGTAAATCTATTGCTATTATTGTTTTACAGTCGTATATACTATATGTTAGTGATATGAAATCAATAAATAAATAAATACATACATATTTCTACGCCGCAGGTTTTGACTGTCGTAAGACATTTTTAGAACGCAACCATCGATAAAAACTAAAGATTACTGTATTCGACTTCTATTTTGGTTAATACGTTTTTAACTTCCGGCATATTATATGTTAATATGTCGGCGTAATTTTTTGGCGTGTTTTTCATGCCCCAACCCGAGTCAACTGGGATTATTGGGTCGGTTTTGATTGGGATCCCTGTCATCCTAGAACAATGTTCCGTCACCACAGCCTAAATAAAACAAGCGGCTGTAATGAAATCGAAATTTGTCCTGACCCCCGAATATAATGCGAACAATCAATTACAAGGAATCACAGAGAGAGCTCAGGATTAGATGGGCTCAAATGGAGCATCAGTCACACACACTATCATTTGCAGGAAAATTACTTCAGTGATGAAGAATCGAGGCCCATAAATCCTTGTGGTCTCACCTTCCTTCCCCCGTCCTAGTCCCATCGGGGAGCTACTAAAAAAAAGAAAACCCTTTAAAAAATTCATAGCGCAATTTTGCTCAAATCCCTCCCAGCAAGCACAATTATGGAACTTTCATCTCAATTGATTTATGTCCCCGGCCGGGAGGGGGAGGCGCTCGCCTCACAGACAGGTCGGGACGGTAAAAAGGAAAGGGGAAAAAACAAGTGGTAAATCATTGTTTTTAAAAGCGAAGGGCTGAGGTATTTTGTCACTTTCAATGCGTGTGGATTTCATCAAGGGCAGGGGTGGGCAAATATTTGGAGTAGTGGGCCGCATTGGGTTAAAAACAATTAGGCAAGGGACCTATCCAAATTGTTTTTTATTTATGAATAAATATACATGCAGACATCTACATGTTCTATTTATTTATATTTGCTTTTAGATAGATTGTTTTCATCAAATTGGTTTAAAAACGCTTAAAATTAAAGCAAAATATATGGTATTTACGTGGTATTTTTGTAGTATTTGTGTTGTTTTATTTTCGTAGTACTTTTGTAGTATTTATGCAGTAGCAGTTTTGTATTATTTCCGTCAAATTATTGGAGTATTTCCATACTATATTATTAATGTAGTTACTGTAGTTGTATTTTTGCAGTGTTTATGTCATAATATTTTTGTAATAAAGTCGAGTCATGTTTATTTGTGACACCCTTAATCACCAAAGTCTAAAAGTACTGTACAAACTACTGACTACTATTATACCCTCCTCTGATCTAAAGCCTACAAGAGGGCAAGGCAAACTACAAAAAAAAACGCATAAGGAGAATTAAGACACCTTGAGAAGAAGCCACACATGTAGTACATGTAGTACTTTTTTGTCTTATATAAATACTACAGTCATACTTTAGTATTATTTATTTAGTGGTGTTTTTCAAGTATTTGAATATTAGTATTTATAGTATATTTTGGGGTTTAAGTAGTATTTCAACAGTATTTTTTTAATAGTGAAGTGTTGTTTTTGTATTTTTGGTTGTTTTTAGAATGAATGCAAAATAAGATATAATCCCTGTTTTTAAAGGGACAGTGTGTAATATTTAGTGACTCTTATGGTACAAAAAAAAACTTTAATCCAGTAAAAAAAGCATTAGTTTGAATCCTAGGCAAAAATACATTACACCGTTATTTTTATAAAAAATCACAGGTTGAGAAATTTGCATATCCTTCACACCGTGGAATCTCCACTTGAGTTGGTGCCATGTTTGTCCGACATCCTGCCACCACACAATGGCCTCGCCCGTACCAGACACAGTGCCATCTATTGGTCAAAGATTACACATTCGGGCTTGAAACACAAAATCGTTTCGTTTTGCAGTAAATTTGTTTTTGTTTATCTTTTTAGTATTTCTGTAGTTCTTTTTGGTTGTTGACACACAAAGGGACGATGGGGACAAATTATGCACCCCAAAAACCTTATTTCCATTTTTATTAGTAGTACATTCTTCACTATTATACTGTATTTTGACCATTTTCGTTTGTTGGGCTTGATAAAAAGCCAAAGGGGCCACATGTGGCCAGCGGGCAGTAGTTTGCCCACAACTAAACTAGGATGACGGAGTGGAATGGGAAGCAGCCCTTGCGAAGTGAAAGGAAGGGCCGGGGAGGGAGATGCTAAGCGGGATTCCATTTGATTAATAACACTAATCAAATTATACAGTGTTCCTCTGCGTCCTGAAATCTGAGGCCATAATGTCCTCTAATGGCGAGGTTCATGGAGCTAAACTTCTGAGGGAAAACACGGCGCTGACTGCTGCACGCTTTAATGAAGGCAGTAAAACATCCATTTCCACGAGCATGAAATGAAAGGAAGATTGTAGATTGTGCACCCGGTGGCTCGGCGACTGCACAAAAATGGAAAGCTGTTAACACAAAAGACAGTGTGAGGCGGAGAGAGAGTGTGGGGGTGAGAGATGAAAGTCCTTGTAAAAAAAAAAGGGAGAAAAGAGAAAAGGGCATGAATGCCAACAATAAGGGATGAGGAGCAGGAAAAAAAAATGATAAGTGAGGTACGTAGGCAAGATTGCAAGACTCACTAGGATAGCTGATTAAAGATGAAGCGGCAGACGAGACTTTACTGTCTGATCCCGTTAGTGCAAGTAAAAGCAGATGCGCCCAAGAACAAGCTTGTCTTTCTCATTTGTACATCATAAGGACACTCCACTTCCCTTTGTGTTATCCCGTCCGTCTTTGTATCCGTCCATCCGTCCATGCGTCACGCCATCCCTTTATCCCTCTCATCTATCATTTGTCATCCGATGGCCTGGGACCCGCTGCCACTATTCTTTCGCCCACCCATCGATCACAATATTCAGTCAGCAAATTCAATCCTCCCATGAATGAGGTGACATGCAACGATAGTTCTCTGATCCCGGCAAATACAAATCTGTAGGGGGAATCTTTGCCGTTTTCAGGGATTATAGCAGGTGGAGTTCCAAGTCAAGTCAAAATCTTGCAGTTCCTACATGAAAAAGGCTGTATGTAATTTGGAACTTTCTTAAACGCGCCCACCATCTCCTGGCTTAAATCATCATTGCAGCCTCAATAAACTCGTTTATGCTGCGTGTGCAAGTATGTCCATTTCTTAGATGCGCTTGAATAATTGACTCTTCTGTCACTTGTTTTGGGTTTTGGGTTGGATTTGTACTGGTTTCAAAGCGTACCACTTCCTACGTTTACTATTTTAATGCTACGCTAACATACCTGTAAACGTATATGTTTTTTTCAGTTAATTTATACGTTTTTATCTTTTCAAAATGTTAATGCAGTATAACAATTTTTTACAAGGGATTATAGTAAGTCGAATGAAAGAAGCTGCATGTCATTTGGAACTTTATTTACTCGTGATGTGTGTGCAAGTATGTGCATTTCTTAGATGCACTTGAATAATTTCTTCTTTTTTCTTGGGTTTTGGGTTGGTATTAGGAATGTATTTAAAGCAGGCCTCTTCCTACTTTCACTATTTTCATGCTACACTAACATACCTGTAAACCAATATGATTTTATGATAATTTATACGTTTTTTTTAATCTTCTCAAATTGTTTATTCAGTATAACAATTTTTACAGGGGATTATAGCAGGTGGAGTTCCAAATCAAGAGAGGCCAAGGGCCGAAATCTCCCTGTCCCCCAAATTAAAGCTTCTGTATGTAATTTGGAACTTTTTTACTTTGTCTTTTATTAGCATATTTGGTATTGGAGTAATCCAAAAGTAATTGAAAGTAATCAAGTTAAAGTAACCCTACCCAACCCTGGTTGTGGTACACTAGCTTTTTTTTTACATGGATTATCCTTGTCTTTATTGTAATTGGTCTTTCTTGCTGTGAGTAAATATTATCATCGCTTAGTAAGGGAAATTGAGATCATTAATAATGGGAGCTATTAGCAAATGTTGACAACCACGCACTAACAAATAAAAACAGAAAAACACAGAGACAAGTATGACATCGGTGTCAAGCCCACCATATTCCCTTACTGCACCTACCTAAAGTGTTCCACCCCAAAAAGCTTGACTAAAAGTAAGATAAAAGCAGATAGTCGCGGTGGAAAATTAAGCATAAAGCCTCTTTGAACTCATTTTAGCATTTTCAACGCATATTAAATAGAGAAAATATTTAACTTTATACTTTTTTAAGAATAATCTTAATCTTGGAAGATATTTTTCTAATTCTAGATGTTATTCTTTTTATTTTACTTTATTTTTAACTATTTTTGGGGGGGCGTAGAATAAGAAACTCAAAATGAAATGCAATTGTTCGATAGGAATAAAAATACTTAATCTTGATCAGGAAAAAAAATCAGTACTGTCTATGAAATAAATGTAAATGTCCTGATTGACAAATATAAAAAAAAACCGCATGTTTCGATAAACTGTTTTTTCTCAATATTTTAATCAATATATTTTATCTTTTTGATAAATGACGCTTTTTTTACTACTTATAGGAACTGAATAAAACCCCTTATACCTTTAAAAACAAGTTCTTATTCATACACTGGCAATGTAAGCCAAATTTCCCAGCAATATTAATCATGGTAAAAAATAGGTCATTAATATCGGGAAATCATCTAACATCTATGATATAAAATGAGGTTGCTCGTTTTAAGGTTGTTTTTGCAAAAATATAAATATAAATATAAATAAATATAAATAAAACATTTCCTAAAAAAAGTTACAGGCTATCATTTTGTTTGACAATGGGTTAAGACACCTTATAAATAAGACAAGATACATATATAATTTGCATTATAGTGTTTGTCCCCATAGTTTGATAAGTGACTAATGATTGATGCATAGCAAAGTAATTTTGATTACAAAAAAAGAAAGCGCATAAGTTGCAAGTGTCTCGTTATGTCGTCGCAGTTCTTACAATAACTAGTTATGCAGTCTTTTGTAATGACATTGGCAGTTATTATTTATCTCAGTTGTTTCCATTTTCAGCATGAATTATAACAATTGTCATCTTCTTACTGCTCTCAGATATTTGGTGCTGAACGTAATGATACGGCATTAAACTTTCAAGTTAAAAAAAAGAGAAGACACAAAATTATCTTCTCGACCTTGGAACACACTTCCAGAGTATGCGAAATTTGCTTAAACTTTTATGATGCCTAAATCTATTTTCACAGCTACTTTTCATCAACGTACCCTTTCAATTTTAACTCGTAATTAGCATAATGCATTTTCATTTAATTTTGATTCTTTCCCATCTGTGGAAAAACCTTGCGTAAGAATGTTCTGCTCAAATGAAGCTACTTTGACTTGATCATTTTTTTACTGTTAACAGATGGGGTTTATGGTTCTGTGAATTTTTTTTTTTGAGTAATACCGTAATCCCTTGCTTCATACTTTGCGGCCTTTGTGCATTGCGGGTATAAAATAGGAAAATCATGTGATCCCTTCTCTCTGTTCTCATATTACTGCAAGTAGGGCCTGCAGAGCACATTTTTGTAGGTCCTGGCCTTTTTACTTTGCCGCTTCTATCGGCCAAAAAGTGAACTACACTCGTGTGGCCGCAATATATTAGCTACGATGCCATATTGCTGCTAGCGAGGATGGGCAGAGTGAACTTTTGTCGCACCAGGCTAAAATGCAAAGCCTGGTTTTGGCCGTGATCCATTATCCCTAGTCAGCTTTTACTAAGGGCATATGCCGGAATTTTTCTTTTGATTTGGGCCACTTGGGTGTACTGTTGTGGCCTGACCAAAGTAAACTGCATTATTTTTTTACCCCCAATCATTTATTGCTGTGAGTGGGGGCTGAGAGAAACTTTGTGTCATTTATGTAAGGAGGCTTTTTTTCTGTTCTTTCAGCCTATGTAGACCAGCACCCGTGCAGCGGCAAACCATTATCCCCAATCCCATGTTGCTGAGACCAGCAGAAGGCATTTCTGTCCCAGCTATGATTAAATGCACGGTTGTGGCCACAATCAATTATTCCGAGTCAAGCATTGCTGAGTCAAGGGGACATCAAATCAAGTCAAGTCAAGTCATTTTCATTTGTCAAGTCAAGTCATTTTTATTTGTATAGTCCTTAATCACAAAGAGTCTCAAAGGGCTTCACAGGTTATTATTCAGACCATTTTTTCAGACTATTATTACACCAACCCCCGATCTAGATCCAACATGAGGGCTAGGAAAAACTCAAAAACCTCAACATGAGGAAAATGAAGATACCTTGAGAAGAGAACGCACATGTGGCATCCCCCTATTAGGATTACCAGACAGCAAAGGATGTTGCTATCACAAATAATACAGAGATATTGTCCAAGAAAAGTATAGGTTATTCTTATGCTATAGAGTAGAAGTGTGTTTTAAGCTTAGATTTAAACATTTCCACTGAGGTTGCAGAACGGTTCTCAGGGGGAAGAGCATTCCACAGCACCGGTGCTTGGACGGAGAATGCTCTCGAACCAGCGGAACACTTCTTGCCTCTTGGGATCACCAGAAGACTGGCGCCCTCAGAACGAAGGCTTCGGACTGGAACATAAGGGGAAATCAGTCCTTTTCTTTTGGTTTAATGCCTTAGCTGTATCTCTGTGTGGTGTGGAGGCTGCAGTGCCTCAGACTGGGGTAGTGTGAGGAGGGTGATGAGGACAGCAGAGAAAATCATCAGGACTTCTCTCTCCCCTCCATTCAGGACATTGTCCAGAAGCGCTGCCTATCACGAGCCAAGTACATCATTAGGGACCCCTCTAACCCCCATCA
Organism: Urocampus carinirostris; assembly: GCF_059441175.1. Classification (NCBI taxonomy): domain Eukaryota; kingdom Metazoa; phylum Chordata; class Actinopteri; order Syngnathiformes; family Syngnathidae; genus Urocampus; species Urocampus carinirostris. The sequence goes on along the minus strand of NC_142353.1, from coordinate 9,002,620 downwards.
TGGACTGTTCACTCTGCTAGCCTCTGGGAAGAGGTACTGCAGTGTGCGGTGCAGGACCACCAGGTTCTGCAACAGCTTTGTCCCCCTGGCCATGACTGTTAAATGGTCAATCACACACATAGTAAGCCTACACAGCAGCTAATCTGTACATCTGTTTGTTTTGTTTTTTTGCACTACTGGCAGTTATCTTATACCTAGCCACTCCTTTGCACATCTGTTCTCCTCTGCACTATCGTACTCCAGTGTTATTGTTATTGTATAGTGACTTGTTTACATGAATGCCCATTTTGCACATCTGGTTAGCTGCTCACCTTGCACTCTTTGCACTACTGTATAACACTATACATAGCTATAATTATTTAGTATATTATTAGTACTTCAATACTCCAACTCAATACAACATTTTATTTATATCTGTACATTCAAGGAAACTGTGCGGGTCAGATGTATCGACATTTCGTTCTGTATACACGGGTACAAGAATGACAATAAAGTATACTTGAATCTGAATCTGAATCTAAATTTAAAGCGTGCCATTGCCCTTGTCTAAAATGAATTTAAGTTTTTGAGCCATGACCTATTATCCTGAAACTAATGGTAACGAGAGCGGGTACAAAATTAGTTTGCATGGAGGCTCTTTTTACCCCGTCCTTTCCCCCTCTAATGAACAGCACCCGTGTGGCCTCGATATATTACCCTCAATCCAATATTTCTGCAAGCCGGGACCAGCAAAAATCAATTTTAAAGGAAGGTTTGCTGTCCTGGCCCGCCTAATAAGAAATGCACAGTTGCGGCCGTGATCGAATATCCTTAGTCGACTATTGCTGATAGCAAGGGCTGTTAGAGCGTATTTTTCCCGATTTGGGCCACTAAAGCGTGCCATTTTAGCTTATCTAAAATGAACTGCAGTGTTTTGGCAGCTATCCATTATCCCCAGTCTAATATGTCTGAAAACAGGGTCGAGAGTGTGAATTCGTCTATTTCATAGAGGCTGTTATTTTCACCAGTGCGGCCACAATCCATTGTCCCTTGTTGACTTTTTCGGGGGCAGGGGGCAGGCAGAGCACGCTTCAAACAGCAGGAAGGGCTACTTTGTGGATTTTCACATATTTTAGGGGGTTCTGGTCCCCATTAACCTCAATAAACGAGGATTTACAGTAATGAAGGGAAAACTTTTGTTTCCTGATTTAACATGCGTTTCCTTTCAGCATTCAAACAGCCTCTACCTGAGATATGTATACAATTCTTCTCCAGGAAACTCACACTTAGTTGGTCTACCAAGAACGTAATCAGACACAATTACACAGCTATCACATCGAAATGTAATTGAATTGAAAGCTGACACAAACTATAACTACATTACAGCTGAGACATACGGTGATGGGAGGTGTTCCTTAGGGACACGGCCTGCCGGGAGCTCATTACCGCCCAGCTTTGAATTATTGAGTGCTAAGGCAGTGACATTGATGAATAGAGGTAGGTGTCTAGCTGTAACACCTAAGCAAGTGTTTATCTCAACTTACAGAAACCCAAGATGTCTGAAGGGGGTAGAATGGGTGAGGACCTGCTGTGGCATGAATATTGCACGGGAAGAAGTTCTAATGGTTCATAATTGAAAGGGTTCAGGCCATGGTAAGTGTTTGCGAGAGTGGAATAGCTTTGCCCCCTCCTACTTTTGGAATGTATTTTGCTGAGGCAAAATACAGAGCTCCCTTGGCTGTTTCCATAGAAACAACACCACCTACATCTTCAAGCCAGTCACTGGAGATTTGGTGGCAAAATTCCTTTCTCTGGCACAGACGCATCAAGAGCACATTTTAAGGGTTGTTAAGTGTATCATTCAAGCTTTGCCAGGAGTTTAACATATTCCCTACAAGTCTACTGAATTACAAAAATGGGGGATTAATATCTATTGCCCTCAATGGCACTAAACATGTTGTAAGTTGTGGTTTATGGGACAATTTCTTTAAGATATTGTAGAAGAAGCAGCACAATAGCATGCACAACCCCAAAAGAAACTCTGCCAAGAGATTAACTTGGCATGCTTTACTATTCATCGGGTTTGATGTAAAAATTACTAAACGATTGCCTATTCTATGCTTCTGTCAAAGATCTAATCTTTAAATCAACAATTCCTTCTAACAACAGCTCTCCTGTTCGATTTCTGACCCAAAATGAGAACTCAATTATTTCAGGCAAAATGAGGACAAGGGAGCAAAAGGGAAGGAAGACGACCAAGGAGCTCCGGGACAAAGGGAATAGCAGAAAAGATAACCCCAAAGAACTGCGCCAATCAGAGGCCTGCAAAGTAACAAATAGAGCACAACAGCAACTTTGCAAAGAACTTGAGCCATTTTAGTCCAGTATGCAGTTTATACATGGCGGGTCAAACAACAGATTGGCATTTTCGTAAGGATGTTCAGGAAAAAATGACCATTAAACTTTTCTCTCTGGCGTTCCAATCGTGTGGGTAAACCACTGTATGGTTACATGTAAAGCCAGAGAAACACTCAGTTGCAACATGGTTCAATCAAGTATATAGGCGGCACTTTTTTAACTACAGTTTACAGGGTGGATGTCATACCAATATACCCCGTACTGGTGGTCAGTCGCTAAGAAATCCTTTAAACATAAGCTTATTAAACTATGCATGTTCGCTGTTGGGACTTTTTAACGAAACCCCAAAGAAAACACTAAAACAAAAAAAAAACCACCAGCAAACTGCTCAGAGTAATTAGGTGAGCGGTAGAGGTGGGTAGGTCTCTGCACAAAGTTTAAAATATACAGAGTTGCTCTCTCAAAATATTTAAGAACACTTTTCCTTTTATGATTCATAAAGGTCCTAGCCCCTGTACAAAATAATTATCAAACAGACACCTGCTCATGAAAATCTTAATCCACTCTTCATTTTGGGTTTTAATCAATGAAGAATATGTTGAAAAAATAATAATTATAATTCGAAGAGCTGAAATCAGTTAGTGTTTACCGACTATTGCAGGGGTGGCGAACAAGTTTGACACAAAGAGCCGAAATTTTTAACTGTGAGAGTCAAAGAGCCACACCAGGCACTGACTAGCATTAGACGTAACCTACGCAGATGATTGGCAGACAGTTATGTGTTCGGAGCGGCGTAAAAACAACAAATCTGCCAAATTAATTTCATATTATTCATTATTTGTTATTATTCTGATGGATTCAAGTGTGTTTTAAGAGGTGAAAAAACTAAACATGAAAGGAGGCAGAGCCACAGTATATAGAAAATATGATGAGGCAAAGAGCCGCATTCTTATTGGCCAAGAGCCGCGTGCGGCTCTAGAGCCGTGTGTTCGCCACCCCTGGACTATTGCTTTCAAAACTAAAGAAATGAAATATATGCATTGCTCCCGAGAGTTTTTGCTTTGAACTCATCCTCCAATAATCTTTTTTTCCACCAAAATGTGAGGTTACAATAATCACAAACACATTTCTAGTAAGGTTAATTCAAGTTCTTCTGAATTTAGGTTTGAAAATTGTTACTATTAACCTGTCTCTGCATTTGACTTTCTATCTGAACTAAATCAACTAACTAAACGGGTAACATTATCGAGCAAAATACGTCAAGTCGGTCAATGGTAGGTCAATGGTGTATAACGTTCTCCGCATTAGCCCAAATCAAAAACAGATCAATCATGAGCAATCTAAATCTAAAATACTGAAACTTTCCTCATTTGTGCTATATGTCCACTTCAAAATTCCAGTCAAAAATAAATAACCTTTTGGTCATGGAGTCTGTTAACAAAGACTTTTACATTCAAATTTTTCCCCTCATCTGTAACATTCATCACAGTTAAGTCAAGATCATCTACGTCCAATCGAGTTTCAGTGTGAAGATTGCTGATAATCAGCAGCAATATGAGAATACAAATGAATCAAGCACACTATTTACCACTTAAAATGAATTGATGTTTTTGTTTCTCTCTTTCATCATATCAGAATACATTTTGGATATTAGAAGTCTGGGGATAAAAATATTGTTCAAGCATTTGCCTGAAGTTTGAGGTTTTCTGATGAACAGATATAGGGACTTAAACATGGGACAGCAAACATACAACACTCCATTGCTGAAAGGCCCATTCATACTTGCAGTGCAAGAGTCTGCGTTGACCTGCTGGCGGAGTGACTCAAACGTGATTGCCAGGGACCCACGCGTTTAATTGCAATTATGCTGCAGTTTCCATCCAAATCAGGCGGTGTCGCTACGGTTAGCAATCAATTCTTCTGTTGCGTCAAGTCCTTCAGGAACTTATATTAAAGTAATAGCAAAGTAATGTCTTCCTTTTAATTAAAAACAAACATATATTTATTTTATTTATTTATTCCTACGTTTCCAATGAGACCTTTTGCAGTGAAGGTGATGTTAGTTTTCAGGTTCGAACGCATCGGTGATTTTCGCCGTTGACGAGAATGATGCTTGTTTTTGGCATAGAAGAAGGTAATTTTTTGTAAAGAAAAAGAGTACGCCTATGTTAAAAGCTTGCTTCCGGCGTGTTTGGAGCACAATGCAGTATGAACAACAAACCGCAATAATATAGGAACTCTATATTTTCACAGCCCCATAATGCAAAGTACAAGAAGAAATTCATATGATGCAGCTCCTAATGCAAAACACATTATTCCCTTCAAGTGGGCAAAACTTTGAGCGGCGTCATTAAAACTTAGCATAAAAAGTTAGGCATATAAACATGTATGGAGGAAAACCTTTTTCATATGTATCTGATTTCAGACTACTGTATACCATAAACACTGTGGAGCGGCCAATCCTGCAAGGGCATTTTATCCCTCCACTAGGTGGATTTGCATATAAAATGGTGTGCTGTAAAGTCAGGAAAATCATGGAATTTAACATCCAATGTGTCCTGCAGCAGACAACACACAGCAAAGGGCTGTGTGAGAGTGTTTGGTTAATGTGACTGTCGGTGTGTGTGACTGCGATGGCTGGTGTACGTTATCAGTCAAACAGCTGGGTGGGCGCACAAGTCCATGTGTCCACCAGACAAACTGCAAAGACCAGCAACAGCTGGTATTTTAGCGGCTTGATACAGTAAAAATAATATTCATCAATTACATCTGACTCTAATGAAAGTCAAAAGAGCGCAAATACATGATCATCAGCAGGTGCCCCTTGGACTGATATCAGGTCCGTGAAGAGAATGAGGCGATATTGGAAGAGGAATCGATAGCAGGGCTGCAGGGCTGCAGGGCTGGCCTACTGTTGCCGCTACATAACAACTGTCACAAGCCATCCCTGCTGAGCCTGTATCTCACAAATGCCAAATCCATTACTCATAAAATGGATGACCTGGAGCTAGAACTTGTGGGAAACTTACATGAGTGACACGTGTTGTGTTACCGAGCCCTGGCCTTTCCGAGCATGCAGCTAGTCGGCTGCTCTCTACATTGCTTTCTTTCACCGAGAGAAGCCCTCCAACTTTGTTGTACTGCTATATAATGATACTATAGACCATCCATTATCATGATTACGAATGTGAATCACCTGTGCCCGTTCCTTTGGCGCCAACTGCCTCGGACTGATTGGCTCTCTGTCCCTATTTAAACCCACTCCTATCTGTCCCCTTTTGTCAGTCTGTCTGTGAACCTCAGTTAACACTAGGCAAGCCTTTTTTCGACCCTGACTTCCACCTGTTTTTTGCTCCCGTCTGTGCCCCGGCTTCAACCCGATCCTGACAACGTCTACTCTCCCGTCCCGGCTTTCGACCACTGTTGTCCCCGACCACGTCTACTCCTTTTCCTGGCTTCCTGGCGACTCGCTTCCGACCACGTTTTTGCTCTCCTGTCCCGGCTACTGATCCGTTTTTCCGTTCCCGACACCGCCATCGCTCGTCACGGAAGATCCACTTCCGCGTTCAGAGCGACCTGCTTCCTGCGTCCAGCAACCCTTTCTCTTTCTTCCAATGAAACTTGTGAAAAACGCAAAGCAAGTGGGTCCTGTCTTTGTTCTGGTCCTGACATCCATTTAATTGCAATTCTGTGTTCACTATTTATATAGATCTATATAATTAGTATTTTGTTACAGTCGTATATATCATATGTTACTGATATCTAATAAATAAATTGTACTTCACGGGATTTCGACTATCCGAAAACACATATTCGTAGAAATACATTTACAAAAAGCCATCTTTTGATCAAGCAAAATGTGTGGCACTTAGCGGCTGGAGAGCAGAAACGTTGAATTAATTACAACATTTTAAAGAGTTGAGGAGATAACGAGTTGGCGCCCGGTGATGGCGGCAAGTCTTCTTTTAATGAGTGCCGTGGAAATTTATGAAACTTGAGATCAGGGACAATGAGGCGTTACCGACTTGTCAGAAGCTGTCCTCTTCACACTCCTTTTGTCCTAATGAAGGCAGACACTTGTTTCTCTTTTTTCTTTCATCCCTATGCTCATATCCAGCTTGACGGTTGCTTGTCTGAGGTAAAGGTTATAAAAGACTTTTTTTTTACAAATATAATTTACATTAAAATGCATTATTAGCAGTTGTCATACATCTATCAGCATTTTTAAACATTTTTAATGGCTAAATTAAAGCTCTTTTAAGGACTTTCAAATCAAATTATAAATTTTCTCCAGTTGCATTAAAAGAAAAACTCTGGTGGAATTATGTATTTTGCAAAACTACAAATATATATCTGTGTTTTACAAGTGTGATTTTTGTTGTTTTGCTTGTTATACAAACATTCAGTTGATAAACACTACAATGGATTCAATTTTAGTGGAGGAAAGAATATTGAGGGATAAAAATCCCAACAATTATTTCGTAATCATATTTTACGCTCCTGAATCATAATTGAATGTTAAATTGTGAGCCTCCCAAACATCCCCATCCCTACCGCTGAGACACACGTTTTATGCCATTAGTATACTCTTCAGGCCCCTGTGAGAGTGGTGTTTCTACCATGTTGCCCTTTAGTTAAAAGGGGAACCAGATGAGGCTGTGCCATAACATCAAAATATAAAATTTAAGATATATTAATTTGTTATGTGTTAAACACTATATAATGAACATTACTCATACAATTAGTGTGTGAGGTACTACTTTTTTGAGTGTCTGCAGATGGAGAGTGAGGCACACAATCTCTTGCCTCATGGCAGAGAGCGATAGTAAGACAAATGATTATGATTTGGCACACACCTCAGCTCCTAATAATAGAATTAGTGAAAGTATAAGCAGCCTAAAAGCAATTCAACACATCCAGTAATTTTGATCTCGTATGGACTTTTTCGCATAATGAGGGATTAACAATCTATGCTTTTATTCAAAAGGAGCAGCACAAATATTTATTTATCAGTTAAAGCACTACATTAAAACGTTTTCGGTATGCTATCGCTTACATATTGCTTCCTCGTTCTGCCAATCAAGTGATAGTTACGATGTAGGCTTATTTATTTGTAAATCTGACTATACCTCACCAGACACCAACCTCACCTTATGCCCTTGGAAATGAGGATAATATAATCAACGGTTGAGCTCAGCACCAACGAACGAAAGTAAAACTCAACAAGACAGCACCGAAAACAAATCCTAATCTGTAAGCTTGTAAGCTATTGGCGAGAAGCAGAAATGGCGTCTGACGTGAGGGCAGTGGAAGTGGGAAGCCGCGCTGTCATGATTACCGATGCGAATTACCTGTGCCCGCTCATTTGGCGCCAACCGCTGCAGGCTCTGATTGGCTCCCTGACCCTATTTAAACCCAGTCCTGTCACTCCCTTGTTGTCAGTCCGTCTGTGAACTTCTGTTTATACAAGGCATGCCTTGTTCCCGCCTGTCACGTTTTTGCTCCCGTTTGACCTGTTTTGATTCCGACCACGTCTGCTCTGCCGTCGCGGCTTACGACCCATTTTTTATCCCGACTACGTCTAGTCTCCTGTCCTGGCTCACGACCCGTTTCTGACCCCGACCACGTTTTTGCTCTCCCTGTCCCGGCTATCGACCTCTTTTCCGTCCCTGACACCGCCATCGCTCCCTACGGAAGATCCACTTCCGTATTCGAATCACAATCCGAGTGCGAAAGCGACTTGCTTCCAGTATCCAGCGAACAACGGATCGTGGGCGCAGCCTTCCTCTTTCTTTCAATAAAACTTGTGGGAAACGTTACGCAATGGGGTCCTAATTCCGTTCTTGTCCTGACACGCGCGTCATTTACCCCAACACAGAGGAGGAAAATTAATTTGCTTTTAGTGTGCTAAACTGATAGTTTGGTCAGCATTTTCTCTATCTTAATAATTACTTGAGTAAAGTAAGTGCATGCTGTGTATACCCTTAATGAAGGGCGAAGAAAAAAAAAAACGGAAAGGGAAGCATTTCGGGCCGGGTTCGGGCCAGATTAGGGCCAGGCCTAAGATCTTACTTCTAGTTCAGAATAATATGACTCATATAATAGTAAAAAAGTAGTCATTCAAATAATTAATTGAGTACAAGTAAAAACGTACTTGGTGACAAAGAAAACCTAATCAAGTACTTAGAAACTGTAGCAGCGTCTTATTTATTTATTATTTTAAACAACCATTCAATCAGATTCAAATCATCAAAGTCCATCCAATCAACAACGAATTACATTTTATTTAAAAATAGATTCAAATAATCAAGGTAAATCTAAGTCCTGTATTCACGTGCACAATGCTTTTTTTGTCACTACTGGATGAGCTTTCAAGGTTTCAAACGAAAGCCTTTAAAGATGGGGCCTTAAACACAGAACATGGTTCAGGGTTCAGAAAATGTATTGTCATTGTCAAAGAACAACTAAACTTCATTTGGAGCATCCAGTTATCCACTCACAGTTAAAAGACCTAGAACCCAATACCCATAGATAACCCAATATACACATTGAAAGTAAAAGTGCAGCTATAGTGGAGAAAAGAGGAGGACTTTCTGTGGGACTATTGTACTGTCAGTTGGTTTACTCAGACAGTTTGTTTGGGTGAACCCTCTGTGGATTAAAAAATGGTGCCACTGGGTGAATCTAAATAAAATAAACGAGGTCTCTGACAAAGTAAATGTGCCTTAACGGAGACAGACTGACATGCACTTGTGTGGAGGGGATATGAGTAACGGGTTCAATGTAGCCCAAGTACAGTTTCTTGTATGCAAATCTACTCAAGCAAATGTAAAATGTATGATAACATAAATATACTCCCAGAGGTACAAAATATCTCAAAACTTACTCGAATAAATGTAACAGAGTCAATGTAACTCATTACTTACTACTCACCTCTGCACATCACAGAGAACATTTTGGAATCCTGTGATGGGAAAAGTAATAAAAGAAGCGGGAATTGTAGTATTATACTCCAAAGATGCTTACCTGGCGATGGTGGGAAAAAAAATGGTGTCGACCGCAAAAGCCTACTGGAGTGAGCAAAAGCGGATCTTAACACCAAAGAAGATGAAGGCCTCAGGATGACGGTTTTCCGTCAATAAAAACAGGTGTTAACCAGCTTAGCTAAGACGCTAAGAGCTGGGATAATCCTAGCCTGGATCCCTGCAAAAATCTGCCCAGGAATACTAATGTTGTAGAGACAGTTAAATCACTAGCTTGATTAGAAGGTTGGCTTTGAGCTCTGCTGCTCTTAAAGGACATCAAAGCTCACTTTGTTTTAAGACAGTATCCAGGTTTGATTAACTGCGATGATGTGATGAGTGTTTTTTCCCAACTCAATGCTAGAAATGAGTTTCTTTAATTGCAAGGAAAGGAGAAATGGAAACAAACTGAAAAAATGTGATCTTTTAGGTGTTATCAATTCATCCATCGATGCCAATTTTCTATATTCAATGTGGTCTGAGCTATAACAAATTCCAGTTAATTAAGGGGAGCTAAATATTTAGTGCCTCCTGGTGGTAAGAACAACTTAATCAAAAAAAAAAACAATATTGATCTGAACAGTAAGAAAATCATTTTTAAAATACATGGCGGTCGAGAATTTAGCATTTATTTGACAAAAGAGGATCCTTACTCAGAGGGAGCTGGCAAGATTGGCCGCCATCTTGCTGCCAAGGATACTTTTTAAACGCTTTTTTTTTCTTCTTTTCTTTCTTTTGCACATAATTTTAATCATATTTGTTCACAAAAATATGGTACAAATGGATAACGTAGTAAAAAAAAGGTTCAAAGTAGGACCATTTTTCCTCATTTAAAATGTTAATTTTTGTTTTTTCTCCCTTTTTCTCTTTTTCATATTTACATTATTTTCTTTTATTTTCCCCATTTTATTCCTTTTTTCTCTTTTATTTCTTATACATTTTTTTCTTTTTCCCCTTTTCTATTTTTAATCTCATCTCATCTCATCAGCTGCACCGCTTATCCTCAATAGGGTCGCGGGGGTGCTGGAGCCCATCCCAGCAATCATCGGGCAGTGGGCAGGGGACACCCTGAACTGATTGCCAGCCAATCGCAGGGCACACAGGGACAGACAACTCACTCGCTCATTCACACCTAGGGACAATTTGGACCGGCCAATCCACCCGAAATGCATGTCTTTGGAATGTGGGAGGAAACCGGAGTGCCCGGAGGAAACCCACGCAAGCACAGGGAGAACATACAAACTCCGCACAGTAAGGCCAGGAGCTGGATTTGAACCCACGCAGGAGGTTCCCACAACCTCAGAACTGTGCCGCACACGCGCTAACCACTGCGCCGCCGTGCTGCCCCTCTATTTTTAATCTTTTTTACATTTCCTTTTTTCTCTCCGTATATTTTATTCTTTCTTGCGCATTTAGCACTCCTTTTCCATTGCACAACACCATAGAGAGACATCTAGTGGTCAAATATTACACAATGTACCTTTAGAAAAAAAAAGAAAATATATCTTCTTTCTAATTTAAACATTGTATTCACATGACAGTCAAAGATATTTAATTTAAATGTTTTAAAAATACATATTTCAAAGGGAGGGTGTGTATTATTTGGACCCTCATAGTGGTAAAAGAAAACTTAATTTAGTGAAAAAACAATAATGATTTGAATAATAAGCAAAAACTATCATAGAAGTGTGCATATTTAAGTGATTGTAGCTCAAGAAATTTGTATTTTTTTGCATACAATGAGCCTCACATAGAAGAGGATAACATGATTGTCTGCCATTTAAAACATTGTCAAAGACTAGGCAAAAAAATGACAAAATATTTGTGCTGTTTGGTCCCTTCATGTTTTAGTAGTTAGTAATCTTCCTTGTGCTTTGTAGTCATGGTTTTTGCTTGCACTACACAATATAGCGACATCTAGCGGTCAGATACTACACACTGTCCCTAAAAGAGTTACTCAAAAAATTGGTTTTGGCAAAATTAGAAAAATGTATACACTTTGAAAGCAAATCTACCATAATTTAGCTAATTTTAAAGATGACTTTGCCCGAATAAATTGTATAATATAAATCATTAAAATCAGCAAAAATAATTCCCAGTGGAACAATATAATTTTCAATTGCCGTTTTGCTCCATTGGCAGACCATATAGATACTTTCAAGTATGATTTTCAAATTTTACAGTACTTTAACCCTCATTTTAAGTCAATTAAAACGAATAAAACTAAATTGTTAACTCATTTGTCTCTCATTATAAGAAAAACAATCCATACAATGTGTAAGGTTGTCTGCTACGGTAAATATATATGACTAATTTAACAACATTTCATTCATGCATGGATTATTTGTGTTATTATGTTAAAATATTATCTCATTTGCAAAAAAATCTCCTCATTTTCAGATATTTCAGCTAATTTCTCTAAACAATTGTCCTTTAAACGAGCAGTTATACAATATACTTTTACTACATGCTTTCAAGCTCAGTTTACTAAATATTTTTTTCTACAAATGTTTGAAAACATGAGAAAAATTGATCCACGATATGTAAGATGAGACTATTCAGTTTATTGAGTATACCATTTTTTATTTCACAAGAAAAGCAAATTTAAGTAGCTAAAGAAAAAATCTGCCAATTTGGCTTTTCCCCCTCCAGCTTTTGCAGTGCGTGTCAGCAAAACGCACGATAGTCTGTCATAAAGATGAAACGTAGACCTAATTGGATAAATATTTCAAATATTTTTGGATCCACTATGATTTTTTGCTTTAAGGTACTGGATTATGTCTTGACTATCGCCACAGCCTTCAAAGGACCCACCAAAATTGTAGATATTCTGCACTACAAAAATCCGACAGACCTGGCAGGCCCTTTCAACTATCTGCCAAGTGAGGGGATAGGTTCCTTTTCTGATAAGCGTAATCCTTTTCACCTCCGGGGAACTGTCAGCCAGGGAAAAAAATCCTAACTGATGCCCCTCATCAGAATGAGACCGGCTATGGCAAATTACCCTTTGTTAATCATACATTCAACTATCGACCGCAGAGTCACAAAGTCCGGCGAGATCACCCGCAAGAATCCATTGATCCCTGTCGTATCTCATCCGTCCCGTTGTGATATCGAATTTCTATTGACTCAATCCTGGCGCGTCGTATATTAGATTTCCACTGGGGACGATTCTGTGTGTATTCACTCTTCACTCAGCTTGCATTTCCTCGCTTGGACTCTAAGGCACACTTAGAAACCCCAAATTGGCCAGAAATTTGAAAGTGCACATTTTAATCTGATGCGCCTTACAACCCGATGCACCTTATATACTGTAGATTAAGGTGGATACGTTTGGAAATGCATAAAGTATTTATAAGTGTCGGTTACTAGATGATGTTACAGTATGCTAACCTTCCAGTGTGATTTAAAACAGAGTTTAAATCGGTGAGGGCCCTAACCCATTACCACTAGATATCTAGTAGTACAGATGACGTATAAAAAGGCACAAGAGCTTGTCACCATGCAGCATTATTTTTACTTCTGTTGCCAGGAATGCAGATTCAAACAATTTCTCCACTTCTTCACCAATGAGTAATTCAATAAGGGCCAACTTTGGGAAAAGCCTGATCCCCTCTTTTAAACAAACAAGGCCCCGCTGACGCATACAACCATTCTGCACTCATTGTCCCATTGTCATATATGTTTGTCATTCTGCTGTAGTTGTAATTTAATTCCTGTTGTTTTCCCGTTGTATTTGTATATATATATATATATATATATATATATATACACACACACATACTAAACCGCAACGTTATATAGAAGTGGAGATACTGTTTAACTAATGAGAATGCAAAACAAAACGCACTTGGCAATTTAGTGTTTCTGCTAGTGTAAAAGAAGTGTGATAATGAGATAAGTCCTAATACCTTTACGTATGTCATCTGTACCATTGGTCGTCTCGTGGAAAAGTCTAGGGGCTCTCACTTCTGTGATCCAAGCTCGATTCATGTTGCAAACAATGTTCGGCAACACTTATCGAACATTCATTGTGCTACTTATCAACTGATCAATCATTGCGCTATTTCGTGCCGTACGAATAAACAACGTAGTCTTCAATTGCATGCGTCTAACAGTCCAGTGCACAGTCCACTGTATAAAAAAATATATGCACCGTATTTGGAGGTGCGCCTTATAATCCAGTTGCCTTATTGAGTGGAAACTCCAGTACACTAAGCGTGGCGGTGTATCCGAGCATGAAAGACTAGTCGTAACCTTCAAATTTGTAGCGTCTTGCCTCTTGATGAATGTCAACAAAACAGTCGGGAGAAATGAGAAAAAAGAGAGAAGGTGCGGGGAAGGGGTTTAGCCGGCTGGCTGGGTGGGGAGAGAACACACAATTATAAAAGCTTCATTTCTTCAGAGAACCATAAAGTCTCGTCCCAGAAGGGCAGCTGAGCACAAATCAATTTCTTTCAGTCGATTACAAGCTGCGAGGTTCTAACCTTCATTTGTGAGTCTAATACTCCAACAGTTATGTAGAACACATACCAATTAAGCAATTCCGCTAGAATAAGAGGGCCGTGAACTGATGCGATTATGGGGGCCGGGCCGCCCGGGAGCTTGGGTTACGGGCTCAGGAGTGACGGAGGGGGGAACTGAGACTGAGGCGAAAAAAATAAAAAAATAAAAAAAATTCAAAATTAATCCTAATACTGTGTGAATTGTTCCTTGGAGATGAGGTTGGGTGGGTCTGCTAATATTTTGGGGTGATGCAGAAAAGGTCACACGATAGGGGTCACAACCACTGTTGGGTGCGTTACTGAAAAACAGTAATTAGTTACAGTTACTAGTTAGTTCATTTAAAAAGCAATCCCGTTACACCACAGATTCACGAACCCCTCAACAACCTCGGTCGTAGGGGTACCACTTTCCTGTGGTGTGTCTTGGGGAAGTAGCACCCCTCTCTCGGCCAATTTTATGGGTAGGGGTTTGCTCAGCTACGTGAAACACACAGTACTGGTTTCCTGATCTTCATCAGCTAGTCGCCATTGTTTTTCAGTGTTATGCGTCATCCCACTCTTCAGAGATGAGATCTTGGCATTGATGTGCAATACTAATACTGATACTAGATGCTAAATCACTGGGAAAAAAACTGTTTTGTTCCACATTTTTGGGTATCACATTAGACAATACGCAATTCATCACTTTATTTTTTTTTGAAAAATGAACTTTGTGGTAACGAGGTTACGTTTTTTGCATTTGTGACAGATTAAAGACTCAAAGGACTTTGCGTTTCATTCATTTTTATATCTTTATTCAAATTATTTATACATCTAAATATTTAAATAACAAGATGGATGAAAAATGAAATGTTCTCCTTAAAAAAAGTGAAATAAATACAAAATAAATAAATAATTCAATAAAATCTCATATACTACCTAGAAAATAAAAAAATACAAAGACAATATGTCACTAACTTTGACCCATATCAAGTCAATCAGTGAGTTAGCATTTGTTTTAGCTCAGTGTTACCTTAGCATTAGTCGCACACCTTTGCCGACATTGAAAACAATGCTACTAATACTAGTACTATACAACAGTCTTCATCCTCACAAAGATACATTTCTTCTAAGAATCCAGTCTGGTGGGCACATAAAGAGTATCAATTACGGGAAAAAAAATTCTTTATTGTGGGGGAAAGCCACCCTATGTACGGAAAAGAGACTAGATAACTGACAACCAAAAGTAGTGCGTTACTCTGAAAGTAAGTAACTATCTAGTTACAAACTACTGTATATACTTACTTTGAAGTTGACCCCTTAAGATAGGTTTCAAAAAGCCACATAATAAATCAAATCAAAGAAAACATCAGACAGAACACTTAGCGATCAAAATACGTTTAAAATTATGAACTGCTATTAAAACAGTAAAACGCTATGTTGTAACAACAGTTGAGTTACAAAGTTATTTTAATAAGGCGTTACAGTACACATTAACAAAGTCCTGTATTTCAGGACTATAAGGCGCACCTAAAAATCCCAAATTGGCCAGAAATTGGAAGGTGTGCCTAATAACCAGGTGTGCCTTACATACTGCCGAATGCGGCGGTAAAGATCAGAAATGCATACAGTATTCATATGTCTGCCTTCCTACAGAAGCTTACTGTATACTACTGTATTAGAGCAATGATTGGTCAATCAATAATCATCGTTAACTTAAATTGTCATAAATTAATTTGAATCTGTCTCATGGTGGTGAGGGCGCTGACACTTTACCACTAGACCACCAGTGGTACGAAACACATACGAAAAGGTGTTGGAGCTCAACTTGTTATCACACTATTTTTACTCCCCATGTTGCCAGAAACTCTGATTTGAACAGTGAATTTTGTTCTTCATTCTGATATGTTCAACAGTCTCTCCACTTCTTCACCTGTTCGTCAATAACGTTGCAAAAGACAGAGACAGAAAATAGAAAGTCGTTCAACAAAATACTGTAAAAGCTCTTTTACACGCAACGGTATTGACACGCATGTAAAGAAGTAAAGAAACTGTTTAACATATCAGAATGCACTACGCAAATCAGTGTTTCTGGCACCGTGAATGTAAATAGTGCGATAATAGGTTAATGTCTAATGCATTCCCATTAGTTATCTATTTCACAAGTGGTCTATGGAAAAGTGGTGGCACCCATACTGATGCGACCCGGTTTGGATTTCCGTTGCAAACAATGTTTGGCGATTTTAATCAGCGATACTTATCGTCAATTATATAAGGATATAACAAGCATGGTAGCTCTTACTGTAGTCTCAAATTTACGGCCTTATAGTTCAGTGAACCTTGTGTATCAAACTATATGAAAAATACTTTTGGGGAGTGCCTTATAATCCGGCGTGCTCAATAGTGCGGAAAATACGGTAATTGCGTTCCAGGAACACATTATTTTTTAACACTCTAGTCCCAACAATGGTCATATCGAAGTGTCCTTTGCCAATATCGCCCGTATGCGGACGCTTTTTGGACACAATAAGCGCCATGACAACTGGCTAAGGATTACGCAGCAGGTTGTTTTATATTGTTTCCCTGCTAAATTTGGCTTACAAGCACTGATCTTGACAGCAACAGTACCCGCCTCACCCGCGTTTCAATAACGGGAAAACACATTAGAGGCATTTTGCCGTTTTCTATCGTCTCGAGCGGAATCCGAAGGCAATTTCTGTGTCGGCAGATATCGGACGACCGGCGCATTGTCATTCTGTGCTGAGGCGCACCTTAACCGCCGCCACAAGATTTATGGTAATTCCTGATAGCGTGTGATAGGATGCAGCCCATAAAGTCATGTGAGGTGTGCGTTGCCGTGGCAACCGCTCCCACTAGTCACCAGCCTTGATGTCTGACTTTTCCCCCCTTTGCTTTTGTGAGACGCATTTCGGATGCGGGCGCGAGAATGAGATGCAGATTCGAGGCGCAGTCGAGACACAGATGTTTCTCATTGGCTTTTAATCTTCTACTCCTTCAGTGCCTGGCGAGAAAACACTCCCCTCGGAATGATAATTGGATAAGATGAATACAGAACCAAATAAAGGCGGTTCAACGTCCGTCGAACAAACGTTTTAATAATAGAAAACTTTATGGCTGTTATAAACATTCAAATAATTTTGTGTTATGCGCTAAATTAAAAACATAAATAAAACACCCGTGTTTTTTTTTAAGCAATGCATTTCAACACAAAATTCTCATAAAATACGAATTGGGACACACAAAAGGCCTTTTTCACTCAACAACAGGGACAAACTAATCTAATTTGCACTGGAGTATAAGTTACATTATTTTCACTCAGTAGTCGATGACACTAGTTTCCGGCATGGAAAAAGACGATGTTAATTAACAGTGCAGAAAGGTTGATTCTACTACACAAATACTTGTGTATATCAACATCAAAGTAGGTGCTTTGCATAAAGCACAATCCTGGTTCTATTTTTATATATACTATATTTTCATGACGAATATACAGGTATTAGGTTTTCTTCAAAATATGTGGCAAGCCCCACAGTGCGGTGTGCCCTGTATGGGCGTGTCGTTGCTTTAAGGCGGACATAGAAGAAGGCACCATGAGAACGTTAAAGAAGAAAGTGTGGACCTTGATTGTGTATGAAAATCAAGGAATCAACGCATCACCACCTTTGCAACCGTGACCCAATCTGTGAGCATTGGCACGAACAATTTGCATTTTGTTTTTGATAGCTGGTGCCACAATTCTTAGTCCCGGTGGTGCAATCACGACAGTGCTTTCCCTCTGCATGTTTTGAGTTGGCATGTTATTATTATTTTTTTTTGCGTGCATTACTTCTCACGTATCTCAAAATTGGTCTTCCTGCATAAAACTTCAAAAGCAGTGAATTTGGGCATACAGATTGTATTTAAACACCCTATGATAAGGTGCGCCTTAGGTGTGTTAAATACAGCAATGGCACATGTACCTGAGACTGCGCCTTATAGCTTATAGCTGCGCTTTATTGTCGTGGGACTATCACATGTCCAGGCTTTGATGCTAGGTCCTTAGCTTGGCCTTAGCTTGGCCTTTTGGCCAGGCTTTAGGGCTAGCTTGGCCTTTTTGCCGTACCTCTAGCCATGATCTTTGTTTTTGCATTTCGGAGATGGAATAAGAGCTTGCTCTGTCCACTCCACGCATCGGCCCGGTATTGCAGTACCTCCGGGAACGGTGCATTCGCAATGATCGCAGCAAGGCTATAGGGCTAGGACCTTAGCTTGGCCTTTTGGCTGAGAGTAAATGTACCGGCTCCTAGGCTTTGTAGCGTATTATGAACTGACCGATAACGGATAATGGATAATGAATAACGAAGATAGAACAATAACCCTAAAAACCCCCCCATAGTGCCTCCTTGAGGCTGTATGTTGAACATGCAATCCCAATGAACCATAGATTATGCAGTTTGTATAGCTGAACAGTGAATAGTTAAAAATTTATATTTGTGAGTTGGTCCAAAGTGTCAAAAAGGCTGCAATTGCTGTTGCAATACCCTTTTTCTTAAATTATTACCATACGTTTAGTTATATAAAAATCAAATTTCTGATGTGTATTTCAAAATCCTATAAATTGGATCACTTATGAGTCCGCGGTATTTCAACACACATATTAATAATGACAAGATATTTTTCAGCACACTTAAAATTAGCTGAACATAGCCTTGTATAATGTTGTAGGCGAAACACCAATCTTCGTCCCTTCAATTCTGTTTTTCCTTTGGGTGGCTCACTTAGTAAAATATGGCCATCATCATTGCTGATTTGGTGCAAAACGATGCCGCATGGCCACTGTTTTCTCACCGAGTCAAACAGCAACCTATTGTGACACAAAAGGTTTATTCAAGTAATCAACTCTGACTCTTTGTCTGATGTTAGAAAAGCAACAATTTGCATGACAAGACGCTCTCATGTTCCTCCTCGGAGAGCTTTATTACAAGCGGATATTTCAAATGCTATCAAAGGCGCCACATATTTACTTTGATAACTCCATCAGATGGCACCCTGGGTTTAATAGTAGCAATCTTGGAGCGCCTGGGCTACAGCCTGAAGCAGAGACAATAATGGGGGGTAGAAATATGAGCAAGTCATGAATAAAATGTCCTTGAAATGTTCATAAATAATGCACCCAGAGCACACACAGAATTGTTGCCTATTTAACTATACATGCTCCTTTCCTGAGTTGTGCAAGGGTGGAAACAAACATAACATGTATACCAGGGGACAATGCGGGACTTGAACCATCCTTTCCCGTTTCAGCCCCTAGGTCACCTTGCCCCTCGCTGTCTTTGTTTTCCGTTTGACTGTGTAAGAATGTTTGAAGACGCAAAACAAAAATAAGCCCTCTTAGAGAACAAAAGTGAACATTTTGCTCGATAACGATCTGCCGTTGCAGTTTTCTAATGCATGCTAAGTAATAATAATAATAATAATTTCCTTTGTATTGTCATTCTTTGTAACAATGTACACAGAACGAAATGTCGATACACCTGACCCGTTGTAGCGGGTCGATGCAGCCGCAGCCAGAGGGCGCCGCCATTATACCAATTAGGTATGTCTCGGTCGAGGCACGAACCAGCGACCTCCCAGTCTCAAAGCGGGCACACTACCATCTAGGCTACTGAGCTGGTAGTCAAACCAATATTTAATCAGACACTCAAGCACATGCACATTTATACACACTTATGTATTATTATGCATTCACCAAGCAGTACTTCAATAGCTACACATTTTGAAAAGAAGAACACACATTTGAAAAAGTCCTTTCAATTTGAGTCATTATTAGCTCATTTCCTGATTTGATTATGTCCTCCTGGAGGCATAATTGTGTGCAATTAATAATGCACAAAACATTTAGAAGCATGCATATTAACAACTGCATTTTAATTTAAGGTAATATTAGAACATCTAAGACATAGTATACATACTAGTAGACAATGCGCGGGCCCGTTTGACATCTGTGATCTTTTGTTTAACCTTTCCCAAAATAAGGTGCAACTGCACCCCAACTACACTAGGGCCAGTGGTGTTCTCATTCGCAGAGAATTTTGTTTATATTTAGCCTCTAAGCAGTGCATTAAGCTCAGAGGATAAACGTTGAGTATAAGGAGTGGACAGGCAAAGGGAGATGGAGTAAAGAGACGGACAAAGATGTCCACAAAGATCTCCTCCCGAAAGCTAAGACAAGTTTGGCAAAGCGTACGTAATAAAGTCAAGTCAAGTCATGTTTACAGTATTTGTATAGCCCTTAATCAAAAGGAGTCTCAAAGGGCAACACAGACCACAGACTATTACAGACTACAGACTATTACTACACCATCCTCTGATCTAAAACCTACATGAGGGCAAGGAACAACTCAAAAACCTCACCATGAGGAAAATGAAGAAACCTTGAGAAGGGACTGCACATGTGGTAATCCCCCTTTCAGGATGACCATGCCAAAGTGGAAGTTGCATTAAAAATAAAAATAAAAAGCACTTCACTGCGACCACTGAGAGAGACGAACAAAGACCGACGTGCTTACTACGTTAAATATGTTGGCAGAGGACAACAAGGAGCCATATAACATTAGGCTATCACTCTAAAATATTACGACCCAATTACGCTGACAAGATGCTTGAGTTTCTTTCTTCTGCGAAAATGTGCCAAAAGGAATTGATTTGGCATTGACAGAGGTGTGGTTTTACCACCAATATCGAGCAATCTAAGTTTTGTCCCCACCAATATCAATTGAAAAAAAATAGAAAGATCAATCTTGCGGAGGGCGTGAGGTGATTTCTACTTCCGAAGAAGGGGGGTGTCGGGGTATTTGGGGCCGTATCAGGAAATTATTGAGAAGCACTGCCTTATCCTAACGCTAAGTGGAGATACACCCATATGATTTCTTACCAATATTTGGGCTATCACAAGTCACCACAGATTTCCGCTTTTTATGTCATTTTTTTGAACAATATGTGTTAAGAAGCACAGTTGACCTTTTCGTGGTATATTACAATTATTTTCCAAGATAATACATTTTGGAAAAAAGTTTGTTTCGTCTTTAACTTCCCGAGCTGCGATGTCATGTAAAGAACACCAGCCCCCTAGTAAGCCAGTCATGTTAATTAGTTCAAAAGGTTTCGAGTGTTTAGGTAGTTTTGTGGAGAATGTCTAGGCGTTGTGTCGAAGGGTGGGTGCATCAATGGTACCACAAATGGCAAGCAGCGAAAATGGGGCGAACTGGCAAAAATAACAGACACAGAGCTAACAGGGGCTAAACCAGTCGGGGAACAGCAGGCTAGCTGGCTGCTAAGGGCTAACCAGGACCGATCGGCGAGAAAACGGGAGGCTGGCCAACTGAAAACATGCAGTAAGCAGCCCGGCTTCTCTGGACTCTACAATGAAAAACTGCCACAGCAACAAACACGAACCCTGCCGGGAAAAAAAACAGGCACACAGCAGGGTAGCCAGATACCGACTGCTAACAGGGCTAACCTGGTCCAGACAAAACTGGAAGCCTTAGCCCATAAGCTAGCGGGAGCAATCTGAACGGTATTTTATTAATCGTAAGACATGCGGCCTAAAACACAAAGGTAAAGTCACATTCACCTACCTATAAGGAGGTGACGGCAAAAAAGGAACACACATTGTAACCAACGGCAGTTAAAGTTACCTCATGATCACGCAAACAACTCAGATAAAACAGTCGGAAATCCCCCAGCAACACGGTAAGCAAAGTTCCAACTTTCCCAAGCAGAAATGGGCTTCAACATGTTCTCTTTTATTAATGTTCACTATGTGTGTGTACTGTTACCCAAAGCTAAATCTATTGCACCCTGGTCATCCTGGAAGGCGGATTACCACTTGTGAGGCCCCTTCCTAAGCTTGCTTTTTTCCTCATGCTGAAGTTTTGAGTTTCTCCTTGCCCGCATGTTGGTTTAAGATCAGGCGATGGTGTAATTGTAATCCTGTGCAGTCTTTTGAGACATCTTGTGATGAAGGGCAATACATCGAAATGTGACTTGACTTGGCTATGCAATCACTGTCAAGTACAACTGCCATCTGTTTCAACGGGACCCTCAATTGTTATGAGTCTTTGCTAATTTCTCGAGTCCCACGGCGCGTGGAATATGCTGTAACATATCTGCATGATTGTGGGGAGAAACACTACTTGTTCTGTGCCAATTGAAAAAACAAACAAACAATTGGTCTTATATAATCCTTTAAGTTTGTGCCGAGAGACTACCAATGCATTGTCTTATTGAATGTTTTAATACAGGACTTTGGGTTGCTATTTATTACCTGAAGTTTTATAAAACAAATTGATTGATAGATTCATTTAAATATCACCAGTTATTTTTAAAGTATTTTCCCAGTAAATTAAGTAAAAATAATAATTAAAGGGATTATATTTCGAACCTCCAAGTGGTACAAAAAAACATTCATTCTAAAAAAATATATATTGTTTTGAAAACAAAACAAAAATACATAAACTATCATACCAATGTTAAATTTCATAAAAACATCATAGGTAAGAAATTTGTGTTTCTTTTTAGGTCGTGGAATCCTTATTTAGAAGTCGCCGCCATGTTTGTCTTGGGTCTCGCTGCTACGGGCACTTAAAGCGCCCGAAACTGCTATGTTAGGGTGTATTATGTGTTTGGCGAAGCTCCCGTTTCGTCTGAAACCTGGAGATACTACAACCAAAAAATAATGTGGTCCTCGCTCAAAGAATGGAGTCGCCGCACCGTTAAGATTATTGTGTGTTAGTGTTTTGAAGAAAAGAATATGCCACTTTGTTTTAAGCATTATTTTCTAACTGCCACTGCTAGCCATGTTATTATTTTCGTGCTTCTAGATATATTGCACGATGCAAATAGTGAAGTAGCAAAACTGTGTTACAGCGAGGGATTACTGCACTGTCAATTCAGGCAACAGTATAATTTGAAATACAACAACAAAACAATCTTTTTTTTTTGTTTTTGCTTTTGAATGACAGTGTGTGGAAGTAAAAAGTGTACTTTGGCTCAAAAATGGTTGAGAACCGTTGGTCTATTGGTTTAATAATGTGAAATGATGTTACATTGTTTAGTAGTGTTTTGCTCCGGCATGACTTTTACAATAAAAGTCACACTATGTAGAAATATATGGAGGAGTGATGTGTTGTGTCTTCACAGGATTGCACCCAAAAGAATCGTGATCTACCAAGTTTGTAAAAAGACTATTTCATGCCTCTGAAAGACCACATTGTTCCGTAAAAGTCAGTTTCACATATCGAATTAGTGCAGCAAAAAGAAAAGAAAACCTTGATAGAGCAATGAAAATGCCCGCTGTGACTTCAACATTTAACAGATAAATTATCGAAAGACATGGCACGACAATCAACAAAAGTCAGAAGGTCAAATTCATTCTTCCCGATTCCTTTCAGTAAAAGGAATGTGCCAGAGATGAGCGCTTGCCATCATCCCTCACACCGCTCTTCAACAAAGTCATTTCATTTTGTTGTCGCTACTTCATTGGGCGGTGTCAACCGTAATGAATTCCAAAATGTTAAGATTTGCATTTCAATTTGGTAACCTCCATCACCCTGACCCAGCCTCTAAATCACATTAAGCATATGGCATATCGTTTGTAATTGCCGACTCTGATGTCACTTCATCTCCCACTCATTGTAATTATGCTTGCTGCTTTTTTTTTACAAGCTAAATAAATAACCACACAAAACATCTGGAGCCCCAAAAAGGGACCTTAAGTGGGCCTCTTTAAATTCCAACAACTGCAAAACACGTACGACCTGTTTGCAGACTTCTTGTTCAATTTCAATCAAAAATATTAACTTGAAGTGAGTCATGAATCGTAGGGTAGGCGCGACTGGGATTCTTAGTATCGATTCGATCCGGATAAATACAGAGCAATATTGTTTGGTATTGATACTATACAGATAATTTTTGCTTCGGAATCCCATGATCATTGAATAATTGAACTTCTGCCCCT
Source organism: Urocampus carinirostris (assembly GCF_059441175.1). Lineage (NCBI taxonomy): Eukaryota > Metazoa > Chordata > Actinopteri > Syngnathiformes > Syngnathidae > Urocampus > Urocampus carinirostris. Next base: position 8,978,759 of record NC_142353.1, on the reverse strand, counting down.
GTGGTTAGTTTATCATTTTCACATACAGCCCAAAAATGTAATTTTTTATTAAATAAACACAATGGATGTCATGATTACCTAAATGGAGCCACCTGGGGTAATCATCTGACGCGCTGGAATGCGCTCCCTGATTGGTTTATGTTCCCTTTTTAAGCACGCTACGCGGAGACCTCTTCGTCTGAGGATTACTTCTGTACCCCGTACGACTCTCCCGATTACCTGTGCCTTCTTGTTTACCTGATTCTGCCTGCCTGCCTCCGATCCGACCTGCTTCCGTCCCACGCTACGATCTTCTCTCCAGTCCCGGTAAACTCGACCTGCTTCCGTCCCACGCTACGTGTTCCGAAGTTGTCTTCACGGCGTTGCTGCTGACGTTCGACGGTCATCGCGTCTCCCGCTAACCCAGTACGCTTCCCCAAATAAAAGACTTGTAACGAACGCTCTGGGGTCTCCTGCTCTGTTCTGGTCCTCCTGACAATGAATACTTTAATGGTACGAAAAACTAAATATTAATATTTCTATTACAATTGTTTCAGAACAAAAGTCAAGAGGGTCAAACAAAAAAAAAAGCAGTAACAAAAATACAAATATAATAAAGACAACATGACAACTATAATACCTTATGGCGCACAATATTTTGAAAAAGAAGCTACAGTGCAAATAGTATCAACAGTACAATGTAACTATAGTACATTTGGCAGTTTCAAAATAGAATACTTAATTGACAACAACGGTTTCCAAACAAAGGTCAAAAGTCAAACCAAAAAAAGCAGCAATGAAACGAAAATACAAATACTGTATAAGAATGTCAACAAGACAACAAGCATATTGTAATTTCCACACTATGAAGCGCACTAAAACCCTCAAATTTGCAGTGTGCTTTTATGGAACCAGAATTACGGTAAATACATTCAATAAAATGCTTCTCTATACATTTATAAATGAATCTATTAATTTTAGATGTGAAACTAAATTCCCTAATATTTATGTTCTATAAATATGTTTTTTATCTATCGGTTTGACCTCATACGCCCTATAGTTTGATGTGCCTTATATATGAAATAAAATCTTTCACGGGGCGTTTTTGAAGGTGCACTTTATAGTCTGGAAAATACAGTACCATTCAATCTTTTGAAAATAAAATCAGCAGAGCAAATTAAGTGCAAGAACGCGTTGTATGAATGTATAATTTAAAAGTTATAATTTATGTATAATCTTACGACACAATAACAACATTTTTACAGTCATAGTTCAAATGGGAAGACACTATCGATCTTAAGACTAAGTATCAAGCTGATCCAAGTACTCAATCAGTATCGATCGTATAGAGATTTGGATCGATCCGCCCACTCTTAATTAATTCAAAATGGTAAATTCTGGACTGCAGAGCGCACTTGATTAATAGCCTCATGCGCAATAAGAAAAAACTCAATTTTGTCTTTAAACAAGCCAATAAACATGAAATAATTCAAGTCCTTTTCTTAGATTTTAAGAGCAGTGCACACCTGGTGCCAACCACGTTTTGCATTCCTTGTTTTATTTTTATAGTGTTTTTCATCATGTATAAGCCTATACGGTCCTTTATTAAGGAAAAGAGAGTTTAAAAAATGCTATAATTTCTGGCGGTGCTTGGGTTAAATTTGGGGGCGCTTGAGCAACCCATAAACGGGCTGATTACGCCCATGCTCTTGAGGTGTTTTCTTCAATGAAATGATTGAAGGCAAATTCAAAGGCCCGTTCTGGTCACATAAAGTTTGAGATCTAAATGTGTGTAGCATGTGTGAACTTAATGGTGCGTGGCCCATTCAGTCCCCTCATCTGAAAGGTCAAGCACACTTTTATAAGGTCACGGGCCTTTGATTTACAACCCGAGTTTCAGATGGCAGCAGCTGCTATTTCGGAGAAAAATAACTCCTGCCGTGTAATCCTAAGCATTTATTGATCTTAAAACCGGTGGATTACTTTCAGAGGAATGGATTGAGGTGCTGTGAATACAGCAAACGTTCCAACATAGGAAATGCAACGCAAGCATTTAGAGAGCGGAATATCTTTTTTTGCAATGGCTTGCATAAAAAAAAGCGTTTGTTTTTTTATGTAAATCCTGACCCTTTATAAAAAAGGGTCATAAAAAGGGAGGAGAGTTTCTTTACCCTGATTTCAGACTGTTTTGCGCCCGTTTTTGTCACGAGACGTGGTGGCGTGGAAGGTGACCGGACCAGAACGGAGGCAGGAGGCATGAAGGGAGAACTCAAATGCGTTGACGATCCATAGGTTTTATTTAATAAAATAAAAGTCGCCCAATACTCCGAGGCAAAACAGAACAATACAGAGTTCCTCCGGCACGAACTCAACAGGACAAGGCATAACAGACTAAAACAGGACAAGGCATAACAGACCGGGATTGTGAAGAATGAGTAGTAATGAACCAGCACCCGCCAAACCCAAAATCCAGCCTTAAATAGCAGAACAGCAATCAGCTGATCTGCTTCAGCTTGAGTTCGGGGGCGTGGCATACTGGTCGTCATGGCGACCGTGACAGAGCCCCCCTCTTAAGGGACAGCTCCCGAGGTCCCAAAAAAGAAAAAATTACTACCTCGCGCCCCGGAATGTTGACGATCGCGATTGGGGCAACCCTGCTCCCTCCTCCGAACACGCAGGAACGGGGAGAGGCAGGCGCCATCTGCGTCGGGCGGATCGGAATTGACGCTCGGCAGGGGGGGTCTGGTGGCCAACTGGACAGGGGATGACAGACAGGCAGAACCGACGAGAACAGGACAGATAAACAGGACAGGCAAGAACAGGACAGATAAACAGGACAGGCAAGAACAGGACAGATAAACAGGACAGGCAAGAACAGGACAGATAAACAGGACAGGCAAAATCAGAACAGGTAAACAGGACAGGCCGATGCAGAAGAGTCGCACTCAGGACAGGCCGATGCAGAAGAGTCGCACTCAGGACAGGCCGATGCAGAAGAGTCGCACTCAGGACAGGCCGATGCAGAAGAGTCGCACTCAGGACAGGCCGATGCAGAAGAGTCACTCTCAGGACAGGCCGATGCAGAAGAGTCGCACTCAGGACAGGCCGATGCAGAAGAGTCGCACTCAGGGCAGGCCGATGCAGAAGAGTCGCACTCAGGGCAGGCCGATGCAGAAGAGTCGCACTCAGGGCAGGCCGATGCAGAAGAGTCGCACTCAGGGCAGGCCGATGCAGAAGAGTCGCACTCAGGTCAGGCCGATGCAGAAGAGTCGCACTCAGGTCAGGCCGATGCAGAAGAGTCGCACTCAGGTCAGGCCGATGCAGAAGAGTCGCACTCAGGTCAGGCCGATGCAGAAGAGTCGCACTCAGGTCAGGCCGATGCAGAAGAGTCGCACTCAGGTCAGGCCGATGCAGAAGAGTCGCACTCAGGTCAGGCCGATGCAGAAGAGTCGCACTCAGGTCAGGCCGATGCAGAAGAGTCGCACTCAGGTCAGGCCGATGCAGAAGAGTCGCACTCAGGGGGGGATCAGATTCAGAACAGACAAGACAGGACAGGAAAGACTGAACAAAATCAGTACAGGGAGACTCAAGGCAGGCATGGGAGTCGAACAGGCAGGCATGGGAGTCGAACAGGCAGGCATGGGAGTCGAACAAGCAGGCATGGGAGTCGAACAGGCAGGCATGGGAGTCGAACAGGCAGGCATGGGAGTCGAACAGGCAGGCATGGGAGTCGAACAGGCAGGCATGGGAGTCGAACAGGCAGGCATGGGAGTCGAACAGGCAGGCATGGGAGTCGAACAGGCAGGCATGGGAGTCGAACAGGCAGGCATGGGAGTCGAACAGGCAGGCATGGGAGTCGAACAGGTAGGCATGGGAGTCGAACAGGCAGGCTTGGGAGTCGAACAGGCAGGCTTGGGAGTCGAACAGGCAGGCTTGGGAGTCGAACAGGCAGGCTTGGGAGTCGGAGTCGGCCCGACGGGCAGCGGAGTCGGAGTTGGCCCGACGGGCAGCGGAGTCGGAGTTGGCCCGACGGGCAGCGGAGTCGGAGTTGCACGCAGGGGAGAGGGAATAGCAGGCAATCGGCACGGGAGTCGGGCAGGCAGGCGTCAATTCTTCCTGGGACCCCATTCGAGGCACAGCAAGGGCCACGACGGGCGGGGCCGTGGTTCGAACGGGCAGGGAAGGCCAACTCAGTAGGCGCCTGCCAAACTGCGCACTCCAGCTCTCCCAAAGTCGCGCTGGGATCGTTCGCTGAGTTCAATTGTTGGCTGGTTCATTCTGTCACGAGACGTGGTGGCGTGGAAGGTGACCGGACCAGAACGGAGGCAGGAGGCATGAAGGGAGAACTCAAATGCGTTGACGATCCATAGGTTTTATTTAATAAAATAAAAGTCGCCCAATACTCCGAGGCAAAACAGAACAATACAGAGTTCCTCCGGCACGAACTCAACAGGACAAGGCATAACAGACTAAAACAGGACAAGGCATAACAGACCGGGATTGTGAAGAATGAGTAGTAATGAACCAGCACCCGCCAAACCCAAAATCCAGCCTTAAATAGCAGAACAGCAATCAGCTGATCTGCTTCAGCTTGAGTTCGGGGGCGTGGCATACTGGTCGTCATGGCGACCGTGACAGTTTTCCTCTAAAAGCATATTCACTTCGTAACTAATGGAGGACAGGTCTTGATATATGAAGATATGCATGCATAAATAGGTAAATACCTACGAATATATGTCACATAAAGGAAAGAAACACATTAAAAAAAATCGCATAAAACCTAAATTTATGACATAAATGCAATATATTCCTTCATTTATGCATTTTGTCAATTTATTTGTTTTGACATGGATAAGAAGGTTGCCCTGTAGCCTGAACTTTTCACCTATTATTGCTAGCTGAGGGGAAAAAAGGCATATTCGAAAAAATACACGACAAAAAATTTGACAAAATCCACAACAGAATTAATATTTACATAAATGACAAAATTAGTAACATAATACACGACAAAATGCATGACAAAATATACAACAGCTCATTCTTGATGCACGAGCAAGTATGTAGATTTCATTGACCCGCTCGAATACATTCTTTTTACCCGCCTTACTGGGGTTTGGCTTAGTGTTTGGAATTTACAGGTCTCCTTTTCAAAAAAGTCAACTTTTCAAAAAAGAGAAGCAGGGGCTAGCATGCTATCACTCTTCAGCACTCCCAACCACCCTCCATCCTACCTAATGTGTTTTAACCCAACCCACTTTACTAAAAGTAAGATAAAGCAGGGAGGCGCAGCATAAAATATACCATAAAGGTTATTTTTACTCAGTTGGGCAGATTTTTGAGCCTGGCAACAAGTCATGGCTGAAATGTGAGTGGTTAGTTGCCTAAATACGAAAGCACACGTCTGAGAAGAGGCAAAAAAAAATAACCTGACACACAAATTTGAATTACTGTATTTATCATTTGTGGCACTGCACAAAAGACCCATCAATCATTAATTACAAATATTGATGGACAAACTATAATCAATATCACATAACTCAGGTATCTTTTAGGCCGACAGAGACAGGCCCTCAAGACCCACCACTGCTGTAATGGTTTCACAAAAGGGGTGACTTAGAAGTCAACTCATCTTTGCCTGTAGGCATGAAGTAACCTCTGAGGCTTAACGGCAAGAAGGTTTCCTTTTAGATCCAAAACAAAAGACCAAACTCTCGGGCAAGCCACATTTCGACCTACTAGTTAATCGCCCCATTTCTCCCACCCAAAGGAAAGAATTACAGTGCCTGTTAAGTGAGCATAATGAATGTCATAAAGTGGGCCTATAAAGCTGACTTTTGGAGCGCCGCTGGCAGTAAGCGGCACCCAACCCCCGTATCCGAGAATCGCTGATGGAGAAGCGAGGCGGGGCAGCCTCCACATCCGTAATGAGTGCTAATATTTCAAAAGAGGACGCGAGGCTGCCACACTGACCGTTATATTAAAAATCAAACGGTGTGACCTTGTTAAGATGGATGCTCGGTTGCACCGTCCCCCGGAGCAGCTCGGTAAGACGGCACGGTATAAAAGGTAGCTCCGCGATGGTAAAGACATCGGCTACGGCCGCAGATATACAGGCTGCGTCGGGAGCATTACAAGTGGCATTTAATTAAAGAAAAGTAAGCTGTGGGATTTTATGGACTGGCGAGGGATTGCTACATCTAGTAAGTGGAAATGAAGGATGCTTGAAAGGCAGCGTAAATCTAATACAGTGCAAACTTAACCTTCCCATCATTGTAAAAGTCAGGGTGAGGACACTTGTCTGAAACGGCAGTATTATTTTCTATTCCTCTGGAATTTGCAGCGCAATTATACAGTGCACGTGTCAAACTCATGGTCACAATGCTGAGAGAAGGGTTTGTACACGTCTGAAATTCAAGCACTTTTTAAGGACTTTCAAAGCCAATTTTCCAATTTCTGCAGTACTATTAAAAGAAGAAAGTCATGATTTTTTACATATTGAGCAAAACAAGAATTTGTAGAACATCATGTGTGTACATATTTTTGAAATAAATTCCTCCTCAAAAAGGTGTTGGGTAAGAATGTCACTAATATGTAGCTTACATTTTCAGTTGCAGGAAGTTCCAACATTTACAATTTAGCACTAGAAAAGGCTACCTTAACATGGCTCATAATAAATGTCCATAATTTATTTGTAATACTAATATACATTTCATAGTGCTTTGTTTAGGTGTACTCTTGGGAGCAATGATACTTAATAGGACAATGCCATACAAACTAATGCCATCTGCCGTTAATCACAGAGGAAGAAGAAATGGTATCACAAAGTGAAGCATCCAGAGAGCAGTGTCGGCCTTCTTGAGAAACATTGCAACTGTTTCAAGCAATTACAAGCGCCTCACTGAAAACCAAGCACTTTTCAAAATTTAAAAACACAACAATAAAATTCAAGCATGTTCAAGGATTTCAAGCACCTGTGCAAACCCTGAAGGGAAAAATGAGCGTCAAACAATAATTTTCAATATGTCTACTGGATGTCGCCAAAGCCAGGCGCCATTGTATTTGCTGAATATCATTAATCAACCGGAGAACATTTAATAAACCCATCCCCATGTTTTTTACTTAAAATACAAATCATAGAAGCACTGTTGACTTGACGGTGTATACCGGATGGTACCCATCATTGACAAATTTGTTTTTTTTTCGTACAGATTTCCTTGTACGTCGTACTCGTCTTGAAATGCATAAAAACGTACTTTGTACGGCAAAACCGTACAGGTTAACAGGTACGAGTGTATACAAGTATTCTATCATTGTTTACATTTGAATAATTGTCTCTAGTAAAAAATCAATTTATTTTCATAGAATAGGTGGTACTATTATGTGCTGCTGCTATTCATGCTCAAAAACTGGAAATGTGAATGGATAGAGTCTAGCTGTATGTTTATATAGCGAACCAAACTGCCATACATTTGTCCTTTAAGGTCAGGAAAAACACATCCTAGTTTTGAAAACGCATATTGAAAGAAAACTGGAGTGATTTGAATAACAAAATCAAAAGCACATTTGCACATTTCTCTTAAATTTTAATTTAAATAATAAATGCAATCATTTTAAAAACAGATTTGGTCACTGTCAAGTATTCAAGTTGAATACGGATTTATTATTAGTATTACTTCCCTTGGTCACCCACAACAATACATTTGAAGTTGACTGTAATTTTCTGTTTAGCATAAGTATATTGTTGTCGATTTTGTCAGTGGCTGATTATGTTTTCTATTCAGAACTCTCGGGACTTCACAGACACAAATAACGCAGAAGTGGTAATCAGCATGCGTTATGCGTTTGACAAGCATTTAATGCAATGCCAAAGAGGAACATGTAAATGTATGCTAATTTGTGTACTGGAAAATCATGCCTGCTTATAAGTGTGATTGTCACAGGTAATAATATTGCTACAGTTTGTAACACATCAATCTGTATTAGCAATTATTGCATACATTAATTTCTTCTTACAGTCGTTTTTCAGGACGAAATTCAAGCATTCAGTCGAATGATTATCTCACTGCAATATTTTCATAGAAAAACATTTGGATATGTTTGTCAGGAAGGTGGCAATTTCTCTACAGAAATTATGTCTTTAATATGAAAATACTAGGTGGCACGGCAACTGATTAGCGCGTCCGTGGAACAGTACTGAGGTCATGGGTTCAAATCCAGCTACCAGCCTTCCTGTGTGGGGTTTGCATGTTCTCTCCGTGCTTGAGTGGGTTTCCTCCAGGCATTCCGGTTTCCTCCCACATTCCAAACACATGCATGTAAGGTTAATTGGCCGGTCCAAATTGTCCCTAGGTGTGAATGAGTAAGTGAATTGTGCGCCCTGCGACCAGTTCAAGGTGTCCCCTGACCACTGCCGATGATTGCTGGGATGGGCTCCAGCACCCCGCAACCCTACTGAGGATAAGCGGTGCAAATAACGGATGGATGGATATGAAAATGTTAGTAAATAAAATTAAGTTGGTCCACTATGCTTTTGATGATGCAAGTTTGTTAGTTTTGACAAAATGGTGTTCAGAGTTGGTTCTTTCAAAATCTCCATAGAATAGAATAGAATAGAATAGAATAGAATAGAATAACACAGACTACAATTTATTGTCATCATTACAAGTGATTTGCACGAAGGAGCTAAAAAATGTCATCCTGATTGTGAATAACGTTTATGATATAGAATACCACAGTTTAAAATAATAACTTAAATAATACAATTAAGTAATACTAAATACAAAATTAAACATGCACAAATAAGCTCAGGAATAAAATATCAACGAGCTAGTAAGAATTTAGATCTCAAGCAAGTTTTCATTTAGAGAAATCTTATAATTGCCATTTTTGTTCAAATTATTTTTGTCTGTAAATCAAACCAACAGTCTAAAACATGTGGGTGAATAATAACATATTATATATATATATATATATATATATATATATATATATATATATATATATATATATATATATATATATATATATATATATATATATATATATATATATATATATAAAACAAAAACCTAGGCCTATAATTGCTTCCTGTGTTAAATCACAAAGTAACTATGACTAACTACAGTTTAGTGAAAGCTGAGTTCAATTATACAGGCCACACCAAAAAGTTGATCGCCACGACCAGTGTTGAATAAAGATATCACATTCCCTGTGCTGTGGAATGCTCTTCCCCCTGAGATTTTCATCTGCAACCTCAGTGGAAATGTTTAAATCTAAGCTTAAAACCCACTTCTATTTTATAGCATATGAATAACCTATATTTTACGTTGACAATTTCTGTTTATTATTGTTATTGCAACATCCATTGCAGCCTGGTCATTCTGGAAGGGGAATTACCTCATGTGTGGCCCCTTCTCAAGGTTCCTTTGTTTTCTTCATGTTGAGGTTTTTGAGTTTTTCCTTGCCCTTGTGTAGGTTTTAGATCAGGGGATGGTGTAATAATAGTCTGTGGTTTGCAAAAATCTGTGGTCTGTGCACCCCTTTGAGACTTCCTGTGATTAAGGGCTATACAAATAAATATGACTAGACTTGACTTGAATCTGTTAGACAAAGTGAAGTGGGCTACAAAATCTCCAGAACACAATTGACATGCCACGATCCAAAGAAATTTCAGAATTAATTTGGAAAAAAGGTGATTGAAATCTATGTCTGTAATTTGTCAAAAAGCCATTTCCAAAGCCGTAGGGGCTCCAACTATGTCAGAGCCATTATTCACAAATGGAGAACATTGGAAACAGTGGCAAAACTTCCCAGGAGTAGTCCGCCAAATAAGATAACTCCAAAAGTGTGACGACAGCTTATCCAGAAAGTTACAAAAGAACCTTGAAAAACATCCAAGGAACTGCAGGCCTTGCTGGCCTCAGTTAAGTGTTCATGACTCCACTATAAGAAAGACACTGGCCAACCATTGTATCCATGGAAGAGTTCCCAGGCAAAAACAACAGCTGTTAACAAAAGAACATTCAACAAAAAATGTCTTGATTGTCCTCAAGACTTATGGAGAAACATTCTGTGAACTGATAGATAAATAAAAAATTTGAAAGGTGTGAAACTCATTACACCTTGCGTAAATAATGACACAGCATTTGACAAAAACAACAGGATGCCAACAGTAAAGGATGGTGGTGGCCTTGTGATAGTGTGGGGCTGCTTTGCTGCCTCAGGAGAATGTCTGGCCATCATTTTGTGCCCTCAAACTCAAGCACTCCTGGATCATGCATCCGAACAACAATGTGAAACACACCAGCAAGTCCACCTCTGAATGGCTAAAAAAAATATGAAGGAGCAGGAGTGGCCAAGTCAAACTCCAGATTCAAATCAAATTGAGAGGCTGTGGTGTGCCCGTAAACAAGCTGGAAACCCCTCCAACATGGCATATTTGAAAAACAAAAATTCAAAGAATAGTGATGCAAAATGTTTTATTCAGAAAGACTCATTACCGATAATAATACATGTTTGATTTGTGTTATCACTGCCAAAGGTGGGCCAACTACTTTTTCACATAGGCCCAGATAGGTTTTGATAAATAGAATCAACATTTCAAATTGCATTTTCTATTTCCTTGGGTTGACTCAGTGTGATATTAAAATCGTTTTAATCTGAAGCGTTTGTGATTGAGGAATATGCAAAAAACACAGACATCAGGAAAGAGGCAAATACTTTTCATGGCACTGTAAATTGCTCGTTTCAACCCATAATGACACATTAGTATTCTCCACCAACACAGCCCTAAAATGGCCATCAAAAAGAACGTTCTGCAAACCAAAGAGAAAACAATCCCATTACTCCCAAACAAGCTTGAAAATTGCCTAATCTACAAATAATTTGGATCGACTGTGCTTTGACACGAGAGTCTGCTAAGGGAGGATAAACAAGTCTGGAGAAAAGCAACAACAACAACCCGCGAGTCTTGTCACAAGTGGTCACAACACAGACGGTGTGGGAGGTTGCAGCAGTTCGCGGGAAAGGAGGAGAGCTGCGCCGATGAGGGGGTGGCCGCCGTCTCTAACCTGCCCGGTGGCAGTTGCACGACTGTCAACGTTTGGACTCGTCATGTGGAAACTTTGCTGTTTAGGGGTGACAGCCGCCTACGGACTCACACTGTGCACATTCCGCCCTTTTACACGCACGTACACACACAGTCGGGGGCAGCAAGTGGGTACGGTTTGACACATCCACATCCGATGATTTCTGTGGTTTCTGCAGGCTTTTTTTGCTGATGTGTCCCTCATTCCCTTTTAGAGGACGGAGACTCTTTGTGAGGTGGCTTTTTATTATGTTGTTGCAGTGCATGCTCTGAATAAAATTACCCGTGTTATTTTTTACTGGTAATAAAAAAAGGATTGATTAGTCATTGTCTTTATAGCGTTTTTTTTTAAACTAAAAGGCACACGCCTTGAAAATATTTTTTGTCATATACCGTATTTTGGGCAGCACGGCGGCGCAGTGGTTAGCGCATGTGCGGCACAGTTCATGTCATAGAAACCTCCTGCGTGGGTTCAAATCCAGCTCCAGACTTCCTATGCGAAGTTTGTATGTTCTCCCCGTGCTTGCGTGGGTTTCTTCCGGGCACTCCGGTTTCCTCCCACATTCCAAAAACATGCATTTCAGGTGAATTGGCCGGTCCAAATTGTCCCTAGGTGTGAATGAGCGAGTGAGTTGTCTGTCCCAGTGTGCCCTGCGATTGGCTGGCAACCAGTTCAGGGTGTCCCCTGCCCACTGCCCGGTGATTGCTGGGATGGGCTCCAGCACCCCCGCAACCCTACTGAGGATAAGCGGTGCAGCTGATGAGATGAGATACCGTATTTTCCTGACTGCAAGGCACACCTAAATGAGAAGCAATTTTAAATCACCTCTTATATCGCCTTGTATAGCGAAGAAAACAGTGGATACGATTGAAAAATGCCTGCAGTATCTATAGATTCGCGTTACGACACAAAGTTTTACCGCATACTTTCATATTTGAGCTTGTTGAAATCGTAAAACAACGATTGCAACAGAATTCAAACTCGGGCCGTAGCGGATACTTAATCAGTAGACCAACAATGCTACAGATGACATATGAAAAGGCATTAGAGCTTGTCTAATTAGCACATTATTTTTCTCACAATGTCAGAAACACTGATTTGCACAGTGCATTTTAAGAAGTTGTCTTGGTTGCAAAAGACAGAAACAGAAAACTGAAAGTCTTTTAAAAAAATAGTATTCAAATGTTTTACGTATGAATACATATTAAACACACATGTTAAGTAGTGGCGAGACTGTTCAACCAAACGGACTGCACTATGAAAATCAATTTTTCTGACAAATTGAGTAAAAATAGTGTGATAATGAGATAATGGATCTTCATAAGCCCTCTATAGTGGTGGTCTAGTGGTAAAATGTCAGTGCCATCATCGATCGGGTTCAATCTCCATTGCAAACAATATTTTGCGACTTTAATCAGTGATACTTATCGGCTGATCAATGGTTGCACTGCGTTATGCTATTATAAAGAGCCCAACGAGTATACACAATAATCATAATAGCTCTAAAAGTAGTCCTAATTTGGTGTTCCTTATTTATGAAAAATATATGAAAATACTATATTTTGTGTTTCTTATAGTCTGAAAAATATGGAATTTTTGATATGTAAGGTGCACTGGAGTTGCATCGAATTAAGATGACAGTACGAGCTACCATATTTCTATATAACTGTTACACTGGACTACAAGTTGCATGAAATTAAGACTACAGTAAGGGCTACCATATTTATATATAGCTGATGCACATTTTATACAGTATGTATTAATGCAATGATTAATCAGTTAAAAATGTTGCTGAAAAAAATTGAAAAACATTGAATCAAACCCGTGATGTGGTAGTGAAACAGATGATATATGAAAAGGCATTCTTTTTATTTTATTACCACACTATTTTCACTCTTGAAATAGATGTAAGGGAGTGGAGAGAACAAAAAGTGGTCCCGATCTATAATTAAAAACACACACACACACACACACACACACACACACACACACACACACACACACACACACACACACACACACACACACACACACACACACACACGAAAGCATGTTTATGAAAACAACTCTTATGTATCTGATGAGTAATCTGACTTAACGACTACATTTTCTAACACACTTTTCAAATCACAATCATGTATTAATATAAATCCATAATTAATTGCCATCGTATTACCCCCCTCTAATTTATATGCACTCCAAATTATCCAACCAAATCCAAACAAAATATTGTTTTGCAATATTATGCTATGTTCTTGGCAGATCCCAGTCATTGATTATATAAGTGAGTTTTGATACTTTATATACCATATTTGATTCCAGTGCACGAATTTTCAGCCGTTATTTGTACAGCACTGAACACCAAAACTTGGAAACAACTCAAAAAAAAAGACAAGCAGGCTTTAGCTTTACAAGCTATTACTGTTTTTGAAGAATGATAATATATGACATATATGACCAAAATTAATATATGATACTGTGACAGCTACATTAACAACGACACCCAGAGGTTGACTTGAGTCCTGTGGTTCTCAGATAGCAAGGCACGCCCCTCTGGCTAGGCACAGGGCTCCGTCAAGGGGGGCGCAGGTGCGTTTGACTTTGGGGAATATATATTTTTTTGAACTTTCTAAGAATAAAGTGCAATTGCACCTCCACTACACTAGGGGGAAGTGGCGTTCTCAGTGGCAGAGTGTTTTGTTTACATTGAGCTCGCACACAGTGTATTAAGCACAGAGTATAAAGTGTAGAAACGAAGGTTAGCATACCCTCAAGTGACCCCATGAAAAAAAAAATCTAACACAACAGGCGAAAAGAGACGGGTATGAGACACATTAATGTCTCCTCCTGTTGCACTTTACTGTGACCTTAGAAGGAGACGAGGAAAGTCCAGTGTGCGTGCAATGTAAAAAATATTTGAAGCAAACTGTCATGATTACTGATGCGAAGCTCCTGTGCCCGCTCATTTGGCGCGAACTGCCTCGCAGTCTGATTGGCTCCCTGTCCCTATTTAAACCCATTCCTTTCTGTCACCTGTTGTCAGCCCGCCTGCAAACCTCAGTTTACTTTAGGCAAGCTTTTTTCGACCCGGACTCCCACCTGTTTTTGCCCCCGTCTGTTCCCCGGCTTCGACCCGTTTTTGGATCTTGACCCTGTCTACTCTCCTCTCCTGGCTTTCGACCCGTTTCCGATCCCGACCACGTTTTCTGCTCTCCTGTCCCGGCTACTGAACCGTTTTTTCCGTTCCCGACTCCACCATCGCTCGCCACGGAAGTCCCACTTCCGAGTTCAGAGCGACCCGCTTCCCGCATCCAGAGATCACCGGATCGTGTGTACAACTCTTTCCTTGTTTCCAATAAAACTGAGAAAAACATAACGCAAGTGGGTTCTGTCTCCTTTCTGGTCCTGACAGCGAACAGCACAAAGTCAAATAAATTGTGACAGAAAATAATTGAATGAAGTCCACCAAACCTGCACAGAAAGTTTTGTAATGAAAATATCGAGTGGGTAAACTTCAAGGTATCATTAGTTCATGATTATTTCAAACAAGAGGATAAATTAAAGAATTCACGCAAATGACATCAAGCTTGATATTTTAATACATAAATATTCTTCCAAAATCAGATTGCCACCAATGTAGTTATTCAATACGATGTGACAAAAGTGTATGGGCCACAGCCCTGTTATTTATTGTTAAAATATGTATAATGCCTGCAGTACGTGTCTGAAGCATGGATTCTGGAAAGAGACAAGATATCAGAAATGGGGCAATGTCGTGAGCATTCTCCCATCGGCACCCAGCTACTACATGACTGACATACACACACACACATTTTATTCACACTGCGGTAATTGCCGCGCCAGCTCATTTGAGCTTGTCATTTCTCCCGATAAGACTGCGGTATTAAAAATGACAAAAGATGGAAACACACAGTGTCATGCACATTACACACCACATCACCTGCAAAAGCAAGTTATTGCATTTTCAACCGGGGAGATGGACGAAAAATGGGAGACAATTTCTAGAAGCTGCTACAACTAACTTAAAGTAAATGTATGAACGTATAAATGATAAAATAAATTTAAAAAATCATTTAGAGGCACACATATAATCTAATTTGCCAACATATCGAATGTCTTGTACAATGAGTCACTTAACAAGCAACAAAACAAAACCAGCAGCAAATGGAAAGCTTAATTGACATCACTGAAGTTCCACATTCCGTCATGTCATGATCGTCATCTTTTAGATTTGGAATCTCCACTTATCTGCCTTGGGAGCCAGAATTTAAAGACAGCTTTTAAGAAATTTAGATAAAAAAGACCAAACCTCAAATCATAGCAAGTCTGAACTATTGATTTAATGGCCATATGCACATATTCAAATGTTTGACCATTTTAAAAGCTCTTGCGAAAGTTTGAAATATATTTATCAAATATGAATATGTAAATCGACGTTTGGCCATTGAGTATACAAATCCACAATTTTAGTAGCAGTTTTGGTTTATGGCACAGATTCCACATAAGGCAAGTGGACTGAGGTTTTTACGGTTTTACTCTTTGAAATTAGATTGTGAGTTAAGTACATATTGTAACAAAGGTTATGAGCTGACATGTACATATGTTGGTAGCGTCTATAATGATGTTATATATGTTAACACTGCGGGGAGCACGGCGGTGCAGTGGTTAACGCGTGTGTGGCACAGTTCTGAGGTCATGAGATCAAACCTCCTGTGTGGAGTTTGCATGTTCTCCCGTGGATTTCCTCCAGGCACTCCAGTTTCCTCCCACATTCTAAAAACATGCATGTTAGGTTAATTGGCCGGTCCAAATTTTCCCTGAGTGTGAATGAGCGAGTACATTGTCTGTCCCTGTGTGCCCTGCGACTGGCTGGCAGGCAGTTCAGGGTGTCCCCTCCCCACTGCCTGAAGATAGCTGGGATATGCTCCAGCACCTCCGCGGCCCTACTGAGGATAAGCGATGCAGATAATGGATGGATGGATGGATGGATGTTATTACTACAAAACTCTATCACTCTACACTACATTCATTTGACAATACTATTTGGCTGAAGTGAAATACAGACTATAAGCCGCAACTTTTCCCACAGCTTTCAACACAGAGGCAGATGCAATGATGCGGCTAGGGTATGCGTTTCTGTCTAACGGCCGCCAGGGGCGCCCGAGCAGTAAAAGTGAGGTAGGAGGAATATATGTGCTGATTAAGTGTATGAATAAAACTAGCCTGAACAGACCCTCATCATGGAAACGGTGTCAATTGAAAGGGGAGTGCTAACTACCATATTGGGAATAATTTTACGAGTCTGTTTATTTGTAAACGAAAATAATGTGGCAAAGAATGGATTACAAGAAGTAACGTCTAACAAAGCAGAATTGTTTTAGGCGGACTTCTATTTTTCTGTCGGCGTTACCATGTGTATTTCACATGATTAGATTCTATGGATTGTCCTTGATGTAACAAAGCCATTTTCAAGGTTATTGAAAGGAGTTAACGATGGCCAGGGGACGTAATGGTGAGTTACCACGACTTTATAGTTATCTTTTTTCAGACTGATCGTGATGTTTCTCTATTGAGTATATTTTGAATCATATCTTGAATTTCAAGATATTAGGCTTTCCAATGATATGTGTCATGATATATTTTAGAGACTGGTGACATTTTACGGACACATATTTTTTAGTCAAAAGTCTTAATCGGCGGGCTGTCGGAACATTGAGGGGTTAAGGTACCACACATTTTTAAAACTATTTCTGTGTAGTGTCTTTCTTTGTAAATATCCCATTTCAATGTGGGCACATGCAACTTATAGTCAGGTGGGGCTTATGTAAGGACAAAATGGTTTTTCAAAATGTACTGGGTTATAATAAGGTGCGCCTTATAGTCTATTTTATTTTATCTTGCGCCAATTGAACTGCTATGCATGTTTTTGGTTAATGGGAGGAAATTAGATTGCCCAGTGAAAACCCACACAGGCATGTGAAGCACATGCAAACTCCTCAACGGGAGGCGGGCAGCTGGAATTGAACCCAAGACCTCTAACTGTGAGGAAGAAGTGCTAACAAGTCATCCACAAAAATAGATCTCTAGAACTAAAATCATTGAGTCCAATCACGTGTGGTATGCCTGACGTAAAGTTATCCTGATGAAATCTTTTTGAGTCTTTAGAATAGAATAGAATATACTTGTATTGTCATTCTTTGTAACCTATAATTTGCTTAACAACTTTAGTTACAACAGACCTAAACAAATAAAAACCACACAATCTAATCACACAAAAAGAAAATTTTCCGTCCAAGCATTCCATTAATGAATTACCTGCTAGAGCTACTTTGAGAATATTGAAAAGGTCATTCATTACAAATATTTGATTATTTTCGGGTGTCATAAGTTTGTTGTTTTTAGTATTGGACACCTGCAAAGGAGATTTCATAGGATCCCCGTTTTTTTTTTTAAATTTTGACTATTACACTTCAGTGTTGTTAGACCTTTTGACTATTACATAACTGTCACCATTGCCAATCAAAGTTGTTGTTTTCTGATTCCAACACCCTTCAAGGAGGATCTGCTTTTGTAACCTAGCAGATTTAAAAGCCATGAAAATATCACCATAATTTGCACTAATTTATTTTTTGTGTTACATGAAGAAAATATAGAGAGTAGGCGTCGGCGATAACGGGATTGTTGGTATTAATCTAATACAAGTAATTATAGGGTAGTACTGATTGATACGAATACTGACAGCTTTTGGATCAAATTTGAAAGTTATAATGTATGGCTTACCTTACGACCCACTAACATCATAATGATGGTTGTAATGGGAACACAATATCAACTCTAAAACAATAGTATTGATCCAACCTAAGTACTAGCTCATTATCAATATTATCGATATTTGGATTGATCTGCTCACTTGGTAGAACCCTAATGGGAAGTCCCAAATCGCTATTGGCAGCAGATTAAGGCTCAGATTACACTTTATGATTGCAAGTTATGCTCAACAACATGGATGATTAACTCAGATTTTAGTATTAAGCCGCTCCAGTTCTACTCTCACCTCGAACAAAAGGCATATATCACCACCCAACGTGCTTGACAAACACCAGCTTTTGAGGTAAGAAGTGAAACTACAGAGGCTATATTATTGGACGAACCAGAAACACTATGTTAAAACATGATAAGGCAATGACATCTGGTGTCACAAAATAAAACATGCATCTTATTTGCAATGTAAATTAGAGACAACTCGGGGCAATACCAACTGGATTTTATCCGTCCTGATAAATAATAAGCGCTCGGTGAAAATAACTGACGGCAACTCATTAAAAGTGGCGCTTACAGTGGTTCACCTGCTCCCCGGTTGCTACTCACATCCCGGGAGCCGGACAGATTCGCTGCCGTTCTGATGAATCGAGCCATAAAAATGATTGGCCTAAATGAAACCCAGTGCCTCCAAGGAAACAAAAAACAACCCCATTTGATTGGACTGTATCGGGACTCTATTGCGGGAAAACCTATAAGAAGTGAAAGTCATAAACAATATGTTTTCACAGCAGCCCAGCATGCATCACAACAACAAACGCGGCTGGCGAGAGACTAGCGAAGCCTGTGGGATGTATAAGCCTTCATTACCGGCCCGTCAGGTTATGGATGCGAGGCCTCGGGGGCAATATGGGAGTTTAAAGCAGTGGCTGCTTGCTAATTACAAATGGAAGCAACATGCAGTCATTAAACACACAACCCTTCGTGTCTGCTAAGCTAATTTGTCTAATTACATCTTTGGAACTTATAAAAAGATCTAACATGACCCCGAAGGTGTGCTTTTGCAGGGAGGAGGGGGAAACGATGGAGATGGTAAACTTTACTGTCTTGCAGTCATCGACACGTCTCGCAAGCTGTGAAAAACTGCAAAAAAGAGTTGGGGGGGCTGTTCGGACCCCTGTTGAGCGATGCTGAAACTATTTATACATCCCAGAGATTCCTCTCCCATAGGACAGCCACCCACATCCTGCCAACACGCCCGCCGGCGTATTTTCCTCGTTAATGTTACATTCGGGAAAAAAAGGTATCCTGAAAAAACAATATTTGGTGCAAGTTATGAGATTCGCAGGCTCCTCGTCAGTGTAATAGATTGTTGCTGAGCTGTCACCGCATTGAGAGTCTATTGCAGGTCCACTAACAAGCATTTTTAATGTGGGGGTCCAAAAGGGAGGCTGTCAATTTGCTGATGTTTGACAGGCTTAACACAAATCCCAATTATCCTGATTGGAAAATATGAAGATTTCTGAGCCCCGTTGCGATGCTTTGCCTCAATATTGACTCATAGCATCTGGTTTGTCAATCAAGATGTTCACAGCTTAGGCAGCCATGTCTGTGTTCTAATCGTATAGTAGTTTTACCTTGGGAAGACATTTAATAATTCCTCTCATATTTTATTGTATGGTACAGTTTGAAATTACAATTACTCTTACCACCGTTATTACTATTGTCTTGTGGTATGGTCTCATCTCATCTCATTAGCTACACCGCTTATCCTCAGTAGGGTCGCGGGGGTGCTGGAGCCCATCCCAGCAATCATCGGGCAGTGGGCAGGGGACACCCTGAACTGGTTGCCAGCCAATCGCAGGGCACACAGGGACAGAAAACTCGCTCGCTCATTCACACCTAGGGACAATTTGGACCAGCCAATTCACCTGAAATGCATGTTTTTGGAATGTGGGAGGAAACCGGAGTGCCCGGAGAAAACCCACGCAAGCACGGGGAGAACGTACAAACTCCGCACAGGAAGTCTGGAGCTGGATTTGTGGTATGGTATTACTTTAAAATTGTGTGTGATTAAAAGGCTTTTCAATCAGAACTTCCACTTCAGTGCTTTTTTTTATGTATTTGTGATGCCTACAATATCTGAACAATGTTTTCCATAAACAAAATGGCACTTTTCTAGCAAAATTTCATTGCAAGAACACTGAACGATGCATGAACTTTGCAAGAACTTGTTAGCCCCAGATGTTTCCGGTGAAGGTATCACATGATTTAGGTCACCATGATGATCACGTATGTGCACAAAACATCGTCCCCCTCTGCCCTGACGGTGATTTTAGAAAAAATAAAGCTTTGAAGTGTTAATGTCTGTAGTTATATCGCAACTTTTCTCACCACACTGCACATACTTGACATATGGGCCACCCACACATTGCCACACAGTGCCATACGATGGATACAGGAACCAAAACTTGGCAGGAAGTGTACTGACAAAGATCAACCCCATTCTTGCCATTTATTGGTGATTTCTCAAACTAAAATCATTCAAAAGGCTTGATACTTACTGATTAGCAGCATCAAACCTTAAAACATTTTTTTTTATTTAAAAAAAAAAAAATATATATATATATATATATATATATATATATATATATATATATATATATATATATATATATATATATATTTATGTTTAGGCACTCAGGAACAATGCTACTAAAACATATTAATATGTTATAGCACTAAATAAGTTAATGTACAAGAAAAAGTCTCATTTACATTAAATGCAGTAATGCTGTCTATATTTTGATTAATAGTCACTGCGGTTAAAATGTCAATTTTCATGTACATGTTTTCATGTCAAAAATAAGCAGCATTGAAAACAATCCACATAAAAACAATCTGTAGTTTAGGATCAGCAAGTCAAAAAAGTACAACAGGATGATGCCATCTACCATCTTTTCCTTCCTCTTATCTCCTGTCTGCAAACAACAACAGCTTTGATAGGATCTCTTGGCTAAGAGAATGTGAGTTCCCATGAGCCAGGCCACTTGCTTTTTTCAGGCCAACAATCTGCCTACGTGGTGGCTTGCTCATCCTCCGTTTGACCGAGAGACACGTCAACGTTACCAAACACAATCTGATTTCTATTTGGGATGTCGGTGTGTTTAGACAGAGTGTTAAATAAACTCAGCCTCGTATTGCATGCATTTAAATCACTTTGATCTCAAATTTGTCATGAGGCAATCGGAATCATTGTTGCTTTGCTTGGTTAGGGGAACACATTGACAGATTTGTCAACACAAATGTAGGGAAAATTCAGAGGCATTAAGAAGACAACATTTTGTTTTTGCTAGTTTTGGCTTGGTCTGAATCGCGTTCCCAATATGGTATGTGGTAAGGGTGGGCAGATCGATCCAAATATTAATATCATCGATACTGAGCTAGTACTTGAGTCCGATTGATACCGTTGTTTTGGGATCAATACTGTGTTCCCATTCGAACTGTCACAATAATAATGTAAGGCGGTCATTATAACGTTCACATTGGATCTAATTGTGTTAATCTTTATTTAAACATCTGACTTTATTTTTAAAATATTGTGCAATGAAAGGTATTCTAATATTCTTTTTAACATTGGTATTTGTATTTTTCTTACATTACTGCTTTTCGTTGTTGTAGTAGAATTATTTTTTATACTGTTAAGGGTTTTTATACAGTATTGTTGCACTTTTACGTCATTTTCAAAATATTGTGTGATGGAAGGTATGTTGACTTTACTTTATTTTAATTTTTGTTAAATTGCTGATTTATATTGTTTTATTCTCTTGACTTCTGTTCTGTAACAGATGTTGTGTAAACAATTACACTACGATTACAATATATATAAAGACAGTTTGACTTCCTGACCTGTGACGTCAAGAAGTGAAGAACACCAGCACCAGCACCCTAGCAAGCCAGTCAAGATGTTGGTTTATATGTTGGTTTACATGTGAAAAAATGTTTGAGTGTTTCAAGCGAAGTTTTTGTCGAGAATGTCGAAGCATTTTGTCGAAGGGTGGGTGCAGCAATAGCACATCAAATGCAAAGCAGCTAAAAGATAGATGTATAAGGGCCCGGTCACACAGCCGTTAGCGTCTGTATCGCGGGTAAAATTTTGCGTTTTTTTTTTGCCCGTGGTTGCCCGCGATGGAAAATGCGCAAAATTGGCCAACCCGCTGTTCATCGGTGGTATGCCCGCAAAACAGACGCCGGCGACTGTTCCGCTTCCTCATCACGTCATTTCCGCGTCATTTTCTCGTGTGGACCACGGGTATAAAAGCTCCCGAGCCGGTGTTGTGCCCAAATCCGACTTCTACGCAAAATCGGCAGGGATGCATTTCTCGGCATAACACCGGGCTGTAGAAATCATAACCGCTCAAGACACAGTCCCGTGAAGATCAAGATTTCAAGCTATGGCACCGAAGAAGCCAATATGTTATTATTGTAATAGTTTTTCATTTTGATTTTATTATCTTGTTATGAAATGAAAATAAACTGCAACTTCTTGGCTTGTGCACAGTCAAGAATCAAAAATGGATTAAGACGAGGTCACTACGGTGACGGGGATCCATGTCTACCCCTTGACGTCTCGAGCACAACTGACGTGTGCTCGGCAAATCGCGCTGTATATACGCGGAGAAAGGCGTTTGACCGTCACACGCGTAACACGTTAATTTCACGTAATAACACCGCGATACAGGCGCAGAACATGCTATTACCATACTCCACCCATGATTACCCGCTGAAATTTCCCG
Source organism: Urocampus carinirostris (assembly GCF_059441175.1). Lineage (NCBI taxonomy): Eukaryota > Metazoa > Chordata > Actinopteri > Syngnathiformes > Syngnathidae > Urocampus > Urocampus carinirostris. The sequence continues at coordinate 8,956,117 of NC_142353.1, read as the reverse complement.
TCCTACCCATGTGTAACCACGCCCTGGCCGCGCCCAGAGCACGTCGTTCCGCGTCATTACCTCGTGTGCCGCCCGCGGTTAACACGTGCTCAAAGTTTTGAGCAGCTCAAAAGTTTTGAGCAGCTCAAAACTTTTTCGCTTTTTCCGCGAGTAAAGCACTGCTGTAACTCGTCTATATGGCGGTCCCAAAGCGTCCAACAGCGCACAACAGCGTCTGCTTTACGGCCAGAAATTTCTGGCCGTGATTCAGCCCCGATACGCCCGTGAAAGGCTGTGTACCCGTGCTCTCAAGTATTGAGCAGCGCCAAACTTGTTCGCGCTGCCAACCGCGCGTGAATTTCCGACCGTGTGTTAAGCACAGCTGTATCTCGTCTGTATGGCGATCTCAAAGCATCCAATAGCGTCCGCCTCACAGGAAGACATTTCTGGCCGTAATTCAGCCGCAAACGGCTGTGTGACCGGGCCCTAAGATCGATCACAATATACAGGTAGCTAGAGCTAGATATAGCTAGATAGCTAGCTAAAGTATAAGCTAATCAAATACCAAATGAGATGCTAATGTGTAGTCATGGATTTTTCTTTTACACTGACCTTGTATATTGTGCTTTTGTAAAACACGAGCAAAGCTAGCAGTGCTAGGGCATTGGTAGCACCAACATAGTGTCACGGGTATTTAGGATGATGAAACACACCCAGGCAATGCCAGTATGAATAATTCACATTACCTTATCGCCTGTAGAAGACAGAGGTTATGTGATTTTAACTATGAGTTGTGGGGACAGATGTGAAGTTTTTGGGTAAACAAGCCATTTTAATTGTGGTTGATATTGCTTTTTTTGAATAACATGAAACCTAGAGCTGTGTCAGGGAAAATAAATAGGTTGGTGTCATAAGTGGGGGCAATGGTTATGGTGTGGGAAAGGAGTGGGGAAGAGATTAGAGTCCTCTTCAGCATTTATCATAATGGCACTTCAATCATTGCCAAATAAGTGGACCTGCCCGAGCACATCTTTTATCATTATTTATGAATGAATCACTCTGTGTATCACATCACCCGGGAGAACAGCAAAAGACCCCATTTTATAAACATGACTGGAAGATGATATGGAAATAGATACATGATCAAAAAGTGGATTGGCTGAGGACCTGGATTTGGATATTTTGTTGGGGACCCCTTCTTTCCTGTAGTTGTCGTGCGCTATAATACCGTTAATTTTCAATGTCTGGGTACTTCATTGATTTGCATTGTTCATTGCGTTTTGCAGTCTGATTGGCTAAACAGTGTGTCTGCTTGTCAATGCCACACTTAGGGGATGCAAAATCACAATGCAGAAACTGATTGTCTTTATTTCAGGTAGGTTATGGTACACAGCGAGGCAACAGTTTCTACAACACCAGCTGTAGTCGTGGTCCAAGAGCCAGGCGAGGGGTAGGTGAACCAGCTGGCAGTAACAGCGGCAGTCCAATAATTCAGAAGGTGGTACTCGTAATCCGGAAGGGCAGGCAAGTGTTTGGCACACTGGGATAATATCAAAACTATGACAAGAAGGCTTAGGACGTGACAACATAGGCACCAAGCCAAGGAAATCAAATGTTAAATTGTGAAGAGAGAGAGGTGAGATTGTAGGGTAATCAAGACAAGTGACACCGTATGAGAGAGTGAGAAACCAAACCCGAGTGCAGGACTGTGACACTGATATTATTTGAAGGTACAGTAAACATTTGTAAAAACATATAAATGTTTATACAGTACTTTCATTTGTTAAACATATGTTTATCCTTATCCCAGTAGAAAGGTTTGTTCTTTTCTTTTGGTGAGAAATATATTTAGTACATAGTATATAGTTCATCCATCCATCCATTTTCTGTGCTGCTTATCCTCACTAGGGTCACGGGGGTGTTGGGCCCCATCCCAGCTATTTTTAGCGATTGGGCAGGAGACATCTTGAACTGATAGCCAGTTGCAGGGCACACATAGACAGACAACTCACTTGCCCATTCACACCAAGGGCCAATTTGAACTGGACAGTTAGCCTGACAAGCATGTTTTTTGAAGGTGGGAGGAAATCAGAGTGCCAGGAGAGACCCACTCAGGCAACTCAACACAGGGAGACTGCGATAGCTGGAATTGAACCCTGAACCTCAGCATCTGCGCTAACCACTCAGCCGCTGTGCTGCTTAGTGTAGTTTACATCGTATTTTACTGTATAATAATAGCCCAAAACGAAAAATCTTTCTACAGAGTTCCGCTATCATTTTCAAATCTAATTATATAATGTGATAAACGAGGGATCACTGCACTCTAAAAGACAAAACAAAAAAAACACCTCCTCCCGTTTTTAAGGTCACTGTCATGATTTGTCAATTGCTTTCAGCTTCAGCTGCCACTTGTTCCCTAATTAGTCATTCTCCTATTAAAGCACGTCATTGTCATTCACTCCTTGTCAGTGTCTCAGTGAACCTCCACGCTTGCAAGGTAAGCATATTTGACTATGGCTCCCATTCTGTTCCTGACCTTTCCTGTATCCTGAATTGATCTGCTGTCCCTGGCTTCCCGGTCGTCTCCGATTACCTGACTTGTTCCGATCTCCGACCACGCTCCGTTCACCCGTCCTTGTTACCCTTCTTGTTCCGATCCACGTCTACGCTTTTTTTCTCCCGCCCCGGCTACCCGACTTGTTCCAATCCACGATCACGCTTGGTTCTCCCACACCGGCTACCCGACTTGTTTCGGATCCCCGACCATGCTTCGTTCGCGAGGGCTTCCCGCTCCTCCTGCCCAGCGAGCACTAGATCGTGGTATTTTTCCTCTCGCCCTGACTTCCACGATCTCTCAATAAAGCATGTTGTTAAACATTATGCATTTGGATCCACTGCTTGTACCGGTTGTGACAGTCACATAATCAGTGGAACCTTCAATTCTTTGTAGTCATAATAGTCTATTTAAAAAATCAAAATACATCTTTTACATTATTATGTACAATTGAAAACAGGACTTGAAGTTTAACCTACATGGCTTTGATGTTTAACTTATGCCGTTTAGTTAAACGAAAAACAATTTTAGACAATCTGGCAGGAGAGTCCAAACACTTAGTGCAGGATTAAGAAAAGCGCGTCCACAAAAGCTGCTCTCAGTTCCTTCCAAAACTGTCACAGGGTCTCCTCAGGGGCAAATCAAGCCCACCTTAATCTCTTCTAATCACACTTAATCACCTTTGCCCCGAGTGGAAAAGCCCGGTTATAAGTTCGTGTTCCTTCAATCCCTGAGATAACCTTGCAACTATGCAATATAGGGGTGGGCGGATGGATCCAAACATCAATATTAATACTTGGATCGATACAGTACTATTGTCCTGGGATCGATACTTCTCCCCTCCACCAGTTACCTCAAAACACCACTTTTCTGCACAAAAGCATAACTACCGCGGGTAGTTTACCAATGTGGCATTATTGGTGTCAGATCTGAATCGATCATTCTTACCTGTATTTTCTTGGATCAGATCGATACCAAAATTTGCAATATCGCCCACAAAAAGTACAATACAGGAATGCTTTGAAAAAATCTTTAGTAATTTCAGACTTCCTTGTTGACTACAGGAAACACAACAGTTAATAAAGTCAGTCGGTATCAAGATGTGCCCTAAAATGAAGCAGTCAAAAACAAAGCAAAACAAATCTGATAACATCTGTGATTGGTTGTGATTAGCATCAACCTCCTTACACGTAGCTCAGGAATTCAAATTGCAAGCCTGTTATACGGACAGGCTAATATTATTATTCCAGACAGTGTATAACCCGACGGCAGGATGATTACATTTGACTTGCAATGATTTCCTCCCACCCCTGCATGAGAAAACAGCTTTGAAAAACTAATAGTCTTATTCCCCAAAGTCAATTTGCTGCTCCTGTCTTACTTTAAACACGGTTTAACTTTGCTGTGAAATGTGCTTTTATTTATGGCGCATTTGGTATTCAAAGATGAAAGTAGTCTGAAAAATGAAAGTTTGTCCCTCAACTTTGTGGGGAACCGTGCAGTTTAAAGAGGAATTGAGTTGACGCGGCACAACTTAACGTATTGTACCGCACATTGCTCAACGTCATCATGATCCTCATCATCTCTTACAATTTAGGGATCACATTTATGTGGTCTGGCGGCCTTGAGGGGACAGTGTGTACTTTATGACCACTAGATGCCACTATTTTGTGTTGTGTAACCAAAAAACAGGCGCTAAAAAGCAAAACAACGAATGCAAACCAAAAAGTGACCAAAGCCAAAACTTTTTTTTTTAGGTCAAAATGCTAAACTCACTCTTTATACAAAAGCTAATTTGTCAGCTCATTATATTTCACTGTGTGATGTTTGATGATTTGATAAAATCCATGAAATATTAATAACGCCAGAGCCTATGTCCCAAATCAATTTAATTTTACCACTTAAAATTGTTCTCCCTCACGCAGTTAGTAGGAGTGTTCAGGCTCATTTTGTTCTGCATTTTTTGTGCTTAATGATGATTTCAAAAAAGGTGTGTGTATTGTTCTTTTGTAAAAAAATCACAAAATACTGAAAACGAGGATACCAACGTATTTAACTTCAGTGCAGACTGTGCTGGGCAATGCCCTGCGTATAGCTTCGTCCGTTCAAACTGCCCACCCAATCAGATTGCTTTAGTTTCTTTCCAACAACATTTTGGTGTTTATAGTTTGTTCTGTGGCTTTTTATCATTAAGTGCCTCAACAATGAACTGTTTGATGAGCTTCTGTATAAAGGATTATTTAGCGATTTACAGCCAAAACGAGGTCAGTTGGTGTGGTGTGGTGACCTAACCCTTTTAAGAGTCAGTATTGTCTTGGCTCTGCACATGCAACAATCGGCTTTGCATTTAACAATAAACTGAACATTCGTGCATGCTCCATGAATTACTAACTCCTGCCCTAAAAAGTCATGAAAAGTATAAGGGTTGACTGAGATAGTCGGCAAAGCACTGTTCACATCATTAATGAGGATAGTACTTAGTAGAGGAGAAATTACACCTCGGAAAGCAAGTATTGCTGATCTAATTAAGAGCTGGCAAAAGATGCCATCAGGATCTAACAGATTTCATCCCTGAGCCCCTTTTTCCCGCCTGCGGAGAGCTGTTGAAAAAATGAGAAACACGAACAGATGAAGGCGGGCGCAGACGCACATACATAATCAAGCTCTGCCTTCGACACGGCTCCATTTAACCTTGAAGAGTAATCAGATCTGACTTGCTTAAATGTTAGCATTCTTAAATCATCAGAAAGTGCCTCCAAGGAGACCATAATCACTGTGCCAAATTGCTGCTCTCGCTAATTTCATTTCTCCCAAGCATTTGCTTATAGTTAGCGTCGATTATACAATGACAGCTTTTTAAGGCTACTGCGTCTCAGGAGCTCTACGTTAAAGTCTAAAAATATGAACAAAACAAAAAAGGAAATATGACGTCTTTCTAATGCCGTGATCGATTTTCTGTGCCACGGACCAATAACAACAGTTGTAACATTAACATTAAAGGTGCTTTCCAGAATTTGTAAAATTTCTTGTTGCTGACGCCATCTTCTGACTTAAGTCTTCATTGCAGCCTGTCAAGATCCATTTGTGGCACTTTCCAAGATCCATTTGTGGCACGTGAAAGTATGTCTATTTATTAGACAGGCTCGAAATGAATATTTTTTTCAATCTTTTTGGGGGTTTGGGTTGGCGTTAAGGCGCTAAAAAAGCAGGCTTAACCATTTTCATTCTACACGAACAACAAAATGCAGGGACAAGCATGAAATCAATCACTATCATCCCCCCTTTCAAATGTCTTGCGTGTCCCCAACAGAGTTACTTAAAGTAAGATAAAAGCAGATTTTTTGATAAAAATAACTACAACTCTTTATGATCAGTTGGACATTGGTACCACATACTTAAGAGCGGGGTGCGTAGTTTGAGGTGTCCTTAAAAATGTAAAAATTAAAAAATGTCTTTATTAAGTATGTGTTAACACTGCCCAACTGAGTTCAAAGTGCGCATCTAAGAATTTCACATACTTCCATGCACAGCCAAAGGAGCTTCAATGATGATTTCAGCCAAAAGATGGCGTCAGCAAATATAATTTTTTTTAAGTTACACACACCACCTTTAATAGAGAAAATATTCTACTTTCAACGTTGTGAGGAAACTTCCAACGGGGCACTCCACTTTTAATAATAATGATGGTAAAGATAATAAGCCAATACCAAATGTGTGATTACAAGACAACTAGGGATTTAGATGACAGATGGAAAGACATAAGATTCATCTCATCACCACACTATTATTACTCACGGTATGACGTTGAACACGATCGTTTTATCAGAACTCTTTCCAATAAAGCTTCGTTACAACATTGTACAACGTAGCACCGTGAATAAACATAGTGTGATAATGAATTCACTTTTGATGCCTTTTCCTTTGACATCTACAATCCTAGTGATTTTGGGTCTCTTTCAGCAGTGATCCAGGTTCGATACCCGTTGTATCCAATGCTGAGCAAAATAAATTAGCAATATTTGTCGACTGATCAGTCAATGCTCAATTACGGTGATGTACTACTGTAAAACCTCAATATAGGACACAAACAGATTCTGAGGTATTTTTGGGTGGAAAGACAATAAAGCGGTAGCTCATTTTACAATTAACAATGATCTTAAACTATGCAGTCGGGGCTACCTTGTTGTGTGGACAAAGATCTGATCAAAGCCACTCCTGCTATCTTATGGTGATATATGATACAGAAATCATTCCCAGAGGCTTGATTCTTTTAAAATATTTTTGTTTAATAAAACAAAATACAATTTTTTGCGTCTAACACACTCAGGCACAATGCTTCTAAAACATATGGCACTGAATGAGTAAATAGAACTATTGTTTTCAAAATGTACCAGCCATTTTTGCATAAGGCTTAATAATTAAGCATAATAGAAGGCATATTAAGGCACATTTCTATTCTTTCTGTGAAGCCTGGTATCAAATGACCCATGCCCTGATACCAGTCCGCAGCCCAGTGGTTGCCAACCACTGTTCGAATCCACCCGAGCCCCATCAGTGGCCTCCCTCTCCTCCCTCTTCAATTCCTCACCTTACCCCCCTCCCCATGGTGGGAGTTCAAATCTAATTCTCAGCCCATCTGGCAGGCGTAATGAAGGAGGCCCGGGTTGGCGCTACCCTGCTGCCGTGGCTTGGTGGAGCAGGAGGCTAGCTGGCAGATTGGGTTAGGATAAGTGCAAGGGAGTCAGGGAACCCGCTGAGCAAGTAAGCCTGCCCAGTAAATCTCCCGTGTTCCCTGGTGTGACCAGAGCCGAGGCCAACCACACAAAGCGGGCACAGTGGCGGCACTGTAGAGTCCGGACGGTTGCCGGCTGAAATCTAGTGGGCATTTACTGTACATGCCAAGCATCCAGCTGGCAACTTGTGCTAAACAAAAGGTTGAATGAACTTCTGAGCTTGCTGATCCTCAGTAAAATGCAGCAGTTGGATGGTAATAAAGGGATGCCTTGCTCCCAAAATCGCAATGAAACGACTGGCCTGACCTTGGTGAAGAACTTCAGCTCAGATTCAGCTCAAATATGCCACAAATTTGAAAGTGCACCTTAAAACCCGCTCTGTCTTACATACCACATATTACAGTCAAAATACTTGCAGTACATATGCATATATGCATGTATTGTGAGTGTCACTACATAAGGTTTTAAAGACTACTACCTTATTTATGCGATGATTGATCAATTACAAAATATCACTGACCAAAATTGCATAACGTTGTATGAAGGAGAATTGAACCCGAGTATGGATAGCTTACGAAAAGGCATTCGGTTTGATCACACTAGTTTTACTTCCGCTACTAGCAACAAATGTGAGAGAATGAAATAATCTCACCCTGAAAGATATAAATTACCGCTGAGTATGATTCATCATCATATACACCAAAGAGGTTTTTTTTCCCCGTTATGCTGTTTTGTGTTTATTTACATCTTTCTAGATAACTGTCATAGCCATTCTGTAACATTCATTTTTGGAACCGTCATAATAAACTCACATTTTAATTGGTTAAAATAGTATAATTGTATTTATATTCTTTTTTCTTTTATGATCAAAAACACATTTTGAGATATACAGAGACCCTTCCCTACCTTGCGCTTTAGTTACAGGTGGTTAACTCCTTTGTGGTAAAGAAAAATATTACGTAAAAAAAAGAGATAAAATAAAACAATTCCAATGGATGCGAAAACAAAAATGAAAGCTTCTCACACCAATGAGGGATGTTTTAGGACAGCCGATATTCGGTATGTATCCACAGCCACAGGGTAATGATATGAAGGCATGAAGTGTGCGTTCGGCGAAAAGTGTTGATGAGTAATGGCTACTGTAAAAATAAATGCCAGTGAGTACAGAGCTGGTTTCCAAGTGGTTTATGGTACATAACATTGTCGACAAAGATGGAGTTTCCACTCTCGCTTCTTCCTCCGTTCCTCGCTCTGCCAGGCGATCTACCAGGCGATCTGCCAGCCTCGTGGCCCCGTTGGTTAGAATCCTTAATAGAAGCCATCGGGCGCGCCAAGGTGGGGAATATGAATTCATAGCCTGGGCAGTGAGGGCCAATGCATCTTTTGGACCTGCCAGGAAAATTGCGGACTGTATTGCATTGCTCTCTAGACACTTCAATGCCCACTAGATAGATAGATAGATACTTTATTCATCCCCGAAGGGAAATACGCATTCACATATATATATATATATATATATATATATATATATATATATATATATATATATATATATATATATTCTTTTTTTTTTACTTCACATTAAGAGCACATTAAAAACCCAATATTGTCTTAAACACACAAAAACTCCACTTTCTAAATTTCCAACAAACTCCTCGGATGTCATCTCTCGCTGTCTCTCTAGTGTTTGTGATTGAAATTATCAATGTGACAATTTATCCATCAACGCATTATGTATATGTAAAATATGGGAGTCATGTAAATCCGCACGTAAAGTGAATAATGGATGGTTGAAAATATGCCGTGGAAGAGGCATTAAATTGTATTAAGCATTTAATTTCCATTAATCCATTATCTATTGTCAGCGTTACTTATCCTTATTTGGTTTATGGAGGTGACGGAGCCCATGCCCATGTTGGGGCAGTGGTTCCCATTTAACTTCATGTTCATTAATTTACATGTTCATACTTTTTTTTTAATGTTGTTTTGTCAGTTGCACTTTAATTATATGGCCCTTTTCTGTTAGTTTTGCGATTTTTTTGATCATAGAGGGGCACATCTAACCATAGGTGAACAAAAACAAAGACAAACCTCATGTATACTATACTAAGAATATAGGATGACAAAAACAGCATGCCTCCATCCTCTGCGTACTTGACTCAGGAGAAACCAAAACACTGTCATTAACAGTTACTCTCTTTATAAACACCCCGCCATCAGTTGGAGGTGTAATTGTTTCCTGCCTCTCCTGTAATCTTACACCTTACCTGCTGTTCCTGTCAGACACTCGCACCAGAGGAGATGTGGGCTGTGTTTCTTGCCTTCGGAGACACTGAAACATCGCTTTTGTATAGTCAGATGCAAAGTTGGCGAGGCAAGAAGAGGAATACATTGAGGGGAGTAGAAAAAAAAGGAAATACACGACAGCAAATCAAATAAGTATGTGTTGTTCGCCCAAATCCCAGGGGTAAAGCTCAGGGGCTGCGGGGAAGGGGAATGATGTTCTTTCCTGCTAGTGATTAGAAGACAAGCAGCAGAACATGACCTACTTAGTACAATTTGTTTGTGCAGATTCCAGGAAAGGTAACAATGAGCCTCACTGAGTGAGTAATGTCGTCTTAACTAATGAATGTCGTGAAAAGTTGGTAAAAGTTTTGTGGCAGGAATAATGGCAGGGGAATTGCATATGAGGTCCTTTGACATTTCGCACTCAGACTTCTTGTTTTGTATAAAAAAGACAATGACTACTATTTTAGGGTGTAATATACCAGAAAAGTCATTTTCCAGGATATGTTTTATAAGCCTTTAATAAACTATAGTCTCAGTTGAAGTTCATTTTTATTCGATAGTGTTGTTTTTTTATCACATTCAATAAACTTTATCTTTTTTTTTCAAGTTTTGGTCCACTGTAATTACATTTGTGGTATTCATTTGGTCCAATCGGAAAAAAACCTGTACTTGTCTATGTTTAGTCAATATAGGGGGCATCATTTTAAAGTACTTTAAGTCAGGACAATCAATTTATTTAGTTTATATTTTTTGACAGCAGATAATATTCAACTGATATGACCGGTTTACTTTTTAAGAAAAACTGTTTATGAATACGTCAGAAAAAAACGTCTATGTAGCTGAAATGCATAGAACAATCAAAACAAAAATAGTATGTAAATGTTGCTGTACATAGAGAGATGGGTTTTCTATTCATCTCATCGGAAAATCACAATGGTTTGAATTGTTTCATTCGCAATGTTTGTCGAGCCTTGTTTTGTCTTTTCAAAATAGTGTGGACAAACATATTTTGAGTCTTTCTCCTTGAAATGACACAAATATTGTGATCCTCAAAAGGAGTTTTTAATTTGATGATTCCGTGCAGTAATATAAAGGAACAATGTGCTCCGTGACCTCCTACACATAAGTTGTAGGCATCAGTGTGACTAAATGTAATATTTACAGAGGAACATGCACAATTCACTTTTTTATTTAGATTTTGATTGTCTACTGACTATTGCTAAGCCTAAAATGGCGCATGTTCAGTTGTATGCTGCTACAATCGGTATTTCATTCTTATTAAGTTGTATTTTTTTCTTCACAGCTTAACCTTCAGATAATCAAAATTCCACTGATTAGCTGAAGTAAGAAGAGAGTAGTATAAGAGAGCTGATTATGGGATTTGGACTCATCTGCAGCTTAGTGGCAACTTGTGTACACACGTTAGACAGTGCTGTGAGAAGGTTTTGCCACTCCCAATAGGTTAGCATTATTGAGATCTCAGAAACAAAGTGTGCGTAGTATGGATTCAGAAGACATAGCCATATTAATTACTAAAAACACAAATGGGTGTTAAAAAGAGCTATACTCATGTTTTTTGTATAATTGTAGAGTACATATATGTCAGGTACATTATTTAATTATTTATTTATTTTACTGTGACATCTGAGATAAATGGAGAAGACATTCTGAGGTGGGGTCCTAGAGGGAAATAGCCGTGAGGTGGGAGCTAGAAAACGATAATAATCAACTGAAGCGTTTCAAATCCCCAGTAAAAACATTAAACAAAATAGTAAATAGTAAGAACAACATATATATTTTACATGGATATGATTAAATAGCATTATAAGTAAATGAGCATGTACAGGAATAATGAAATTGTGTTTACATTTTGTGTGACGTGAGTTAAAATGGTACAGTTAGCGGGTAGAGGCAGAGGACGGATAAGATGTCGGATTAAAATTAAAAGTGATTTTGAAACTTCAACTTGTGAGGCTTGTTATAGTCCTAAAAGACTGTGTTCCTTCAATCACGTCCTTATTCTTAAAAACTAAACCAATCATTGATTGATTGTCATGTTCCTTGGTACTTCCATCCATCCATCCATCCATTATCTGCACCGCTTATCCTCAGTAGGGTCGCGGGGTGCTGGAGCCCATCCCAGCCATCTTTGGGCAGTGGGCAGGGGACACCCTGAACTGGTTGCCAGCCAGTCGCAGGGCTCCTCAGTACTTATTATTACTAATTATGTATGAGCATTCTTGGTATTTTTAATGATCTCTAGCTTTGTTTCCATTGTTATAATCTTCTTGCTTCATCTTTTACCATTACTGAAAGTCTTTGGACCTATAGCTAAACAAATCTAAATTTGTTACATGAGGTACTGAGAGAACTGAAAAAAAAAAAAAGAAAGATACGGCGCATTGTGGGAGAGAATTTAGCCAATAGCGTATGACATTTTTTTACTCCGCTAAATTAGGCAACATTTAAGTTGTTACTTCGTTACTTATTAGATCTTCTCCACGTAAGTATGCGTCTGTCTGTCTTCGCTAAAGCGCATTTATTTTGACCTGAGATTCCGCCAGGCTTTGCCACGTTTAACCAATTAAACATAGCAGCCTCATCCAGTGACCATATTCAACTTCAGCGGGGAAAATGTTGACGGAGGAGAAAGATGGAAAATGTCGCTTAGCAGTACAGACTATGAAAACACAGAAAAGGAAGAGCACCCCTGGCCTCACATCAAAACCATGTTCCTCTTAAAAAGGGTGCGAAACACCAGCTACAATATGCAACGTCTCCTTTGTTTGAGTTAATGGGCTAGCTTGTTGTTCTGCTTGCAGAGCCAGTTAAGATAATAATTGGGGCTTTGAATGTGCTACTTGGTGCTACTTGTGCTTAATTTATTTATTTTATTTTTACTATTTTTATTTTCTTGTCTATTAAAGCACTTGAACTTACATTGTTTATTTTGACCTGCTTTTAAATTAAAGGTATATATATATATATATATATATATATATATATATATATATATATATATATATATATATATATATATATATATATATATATATATATATATATATATATATATATATATATATATATATACGAACAGTACGTCTGTTATTCTACAGTATGAAGCCAGAAAATAACAAACAGGAGTTTGTTTGTTTGTTTGTTTTCCCTCGAAAGACGATTATCCCTTTAGAAACCAACCTTTCCTCCACGACAATGTATTAGCCAATCCTCATTTTTTGGGAATTGTCATTTACAATACACAAGAGATGTTCTTTACTTTGGAGTTACCCTTGGTGGGCTGTGACAAAAGTCTTGCCCATTCCTTCATAGATGTTTGTAATTGGAACTCTAATTTATGTTCAAACCTCGGTGGCGGATAATGATATGGAGCATTGCAATTTGCTGATGCAAATTGTACGTATAATGGGGAGCCATAAAGGCCTCGCCAATCTCTGAGATTTGCCAAACACCCTGAGCGTTCATTACAGCCCTCATTAAAACATTCGCATCGGCATTGGGACCTCTTACAAATGGAAGAAGCGTGTAATTGTGGCTTGATTGCAGTATATGTAACATATGATAAAGTGGAATTACCAATTTATTTGTGTACAGTGTCAGCAAAACTTAATGGGCGGAATGCCGAAAGGAAACACATCCTTAGAGCGTTGTGGACTAAAACATGGTAGTGTTTTTTTGGATAAGTGGGCCAAATGTGAGTTAGGGGACAGTACGTCCTGGACAAACTGAGAGTGATGATATTCAAGGCTTAGCTTAAGGGGTATCGCTAATGCTTTTACCCATGAGAGTCTGTACTTCATTTAGATGGACTTCAACACGGGAATACGCTGGAAATAAATGAACTGGATTTAATGGAACAAAAGATTAGTGTTGTTCTTTTCCATTAACAAGGTCCAAAGCCATCAGCGTACCTTCACGTTACGGGCAATGAAACTCGATTGGAAAATGTTTATCTGGGTGACCAAAGGGCACCTTTAAGAGTAATACATTTTACACGAATGTCTATATTTGCTCTGAAAGTACTCCTGCAATTTTCAGTCATTGATCTCAGTTCCGTGCTCACAAAGAACCAAAAAAGCTGAATGTACCAAACCAGAAGTGGTCTAAAGAGAAACGCAAATAGGCAAAAGCATTAAGAGTTCATTTAGTCCAACTGAGGGTATTTTCCAGAGGACTATTACAGATAAATTGAAAATGCCACAATGTATTTACCATATTTGGCACTATAAGGTGCAACAGATTATATGGCACATCGGATTGATTATAAGGCAAAGTCACCCCCCATACATAGTATTTGGTTATATATTCTCCATACATAAGACGCACAAGACTATAAGCAAGAAATTGAGACTACAGTATGAACTACTGTGTTTGTTTGTATACAACCATTGGGCTCACATCGAACCCCAATCATGGTGCTGAGGGCAACGATACTTTACCTTTAGACCACCAGTAAAACAGATGGCATACGGTAAAATGTCAGCGCCCTCACCGTTTCGACCCGGGTTTAAATCTCGTTGCATCTAATGTATTGCAATTTGGGCCAGTGATGATTAACGATCATTGCTAAAATAAACCTTGTGTGGAAGCCCACACCTATAAATACTGTTTGCATTTCTAATCTTAACCACCATATTCTACGGTATGTAAGGCACACTACGGTTATACACTTTCAAATTTCTGGACAATTAAGGGTGCACCTTACAGTCCAGAAAATATGGTTATGGCCTGTCCCAAAGTGCCCTTTCTGCTTTTCTAATGCATTTGCATTGAGACAAAACCTGAACAGCATCACTAAAAATTACATGCGACTTTGCAACTCCAAAAGGTTGCAAAGCACCGCAACCGTAGCTCCGAGTTCTCACCCACTGGAAAAAGGATTTTTAGCAAAGCCATTCAGCCGGGGCCCCAGACACTTTGAGCTTTTTATCTGCAGACCCGCTGATTGATGTGTTGTGGGCCCTGTTGCGGTTAACAGCAATTTTTATCTGTTGCTAACGGCAACAGCCCGGGTTTCCCGATGTGTGGAGAGCAACGGGGCCCGGGATCTCAAGCCGGACCACACACAGGGATAAACAAATGGGTTTTCATGGCAGACAGCACTCATGGAGAGGCCACTGACAGGCGCGGTCCCACCCCGAGAGCAGCACCATATCGCCCCTGACCCGCTCCTGCTGGGTTCTTGCTTTCCTGCACTAATTTTCACCACGTGAAGAAATCCTGCTGTGGAGACACCTGCGTGCACCCACTGACAGGGAATCAGTGACAGGGATCATCAGCATTTATAAACCAAGAGACACACGGAATTTTTTACTTTAAAATCAGGAGTTATCCATTATTTTCTCACAGGTTAATGAACAAGGTGAAACTAATTACTGCAATTACTCGTGTACACCCCATATTTTTTAACATAAATAAATAACTCAAACTTGGCATAGATTCACGGTAGTATATTTTTAATTTGTGCAATGATTGATCAGTAAAAAAATATTCCTGACGATAATCGCAAAACATTGGATGCAACGGTAATCCTTAACCACTAGTAAAATAGGCATTAGATTCTGTCATTTTCACAAGTAAAGTCAAGTCACTGTTATATGGCACAAGCCACAATTACACCATCCCCTGATCTGAAACCAACCTGTACAGTAGTGAACATCAATAAGAAAGAACTTTAAGAAAAAATAAGAAATAAGAAATACACTATTTCTACACACGGTACCAGAACCTAATGTAAGGGAATGGAGAAAACAGCATGTCATTCTTAAAGATATACAATATGTACCTAATATTGAATTAGACTTTGAAGGACATTCGACAGATACATTGTATATGTTATGTATGTGCTCATAGTTTATATTGACAATACATTATTTAAATCATGGCCACATCAATTCAAGAATGTTTGTCACTTATAGTACTTAGGTGAATCTGAGAAAATGTGAATCAAATTTTATACAGATTTTTAACTAATAATTACACATTATACACCAATAAATACAGTAATAATGTGAGTAATTTTTTCTATAGTAGTTATTCCCCTCCAAAAAACCCTCTACACTTTGGCTTTGGGTTTTATGTTTAAATGGGTTTTAAGGTCAACCCTTTCAAAAGGCATCTTGAGAACCTAAACAGATCTAATCTCTATGATGATAAGCATATAAGAGAACATAATAGAGATATTTTCACGATTTGGATGTTGGCTTGAACCAAAAAAGCACAGATAATTTGGTTCTTTTTATTTTTAAACCGTGTCTTTTAATATCTAGAAATGTTTATTTGAAGAACATTTATTCAGTAATACACATTTCTAATCGCTAGTTTTTAAACAATCTTCAACTTTCTCCAAGATTTATTTCGGAAAATAGTATCTCAGGCCTTGTCCCATGTACAGTTAACATCCGACTTAGGTCATGCTTGACTTAAGGCCCGGTCACACAGCCTTTCACGGGCGTATCGCAGCTGAATCACGGCCAGAAGTTTCTGACCGTGAAGCAGACGCGGTGGAAAATGTGCAAAATTGGCTAAACCCGCTGTTTAC